>NC_090866.1:11370000-11375000 GCF_024217435.2 Syngnathus scovelli | reverse complement strand
TTAGGTTTAGAGCTAGGGCTAGAGCTAGGGTTAGGGTTAGAGCTAGACCTAGGGTTAGAGCTAGACCTAGGGTTAGAGCTAGAGCTAGGGTTAGAGCTAGGGTTAGGGTTAGAGCTAGAGCTAGGGTTAGGGTTAGCCTAACCCTAACCCTAGGGTTAGTGCTAGAGCTAGGGTTAGGGTTAGAGCTAGAGCTAGGGTTAGGGTTAGAGCTAGGGTTAGGGTTAGGTTTAGAGCTAGGGCTAGAGCTAGGGTTAGGGTTAGAGCTAGACCTAGGGTTAGAGCTAGACCTAGGGTTAGAGCTAGAGCTAGGGTTAGAGCTAGGGTTAGGGTTAGAGCTAGAGCTAGGGTTAGAGCTAGGGTTAGAGTTAGGTTTAGAGCTAGGGCTAGAGCTAGGGTTAGGGTTAGGGTTAGAGCTAGAGCTAAAGCTAGGGTTAGGGTTAGGGCTATGGTTAGGGTTAGAGCTAGAGCTAGGGTTAGAGCTAGAGCTAGGGTTAGGGTTAGAGCTAGGGTTAGGGTTAGAGCTAGGGTTAGGGTTAGGTTTAGAGCTAGGGCTAGAGCTAGGGTTAGGGTTAGAGCTAGACCTAGGGTTAGAGCTAGACCTAGGGTTAGAGCTAGAGCTAAAGCTAGGGTTAGGGCTAGGGTTAGGGTTAGAGCTAGAGCTAGGGTTAGAGCTAGGGTTAGAGTTAGGTTTAGAGCTAGGGCTAGAGCTAGGGTTAGGGTTAGGGTTAGAGCTAGAGCTAAAGCTAGGGTTAGGGTTAGGGCTAGGGTTAGGGTTAGAGCTAGAGCTAGGGTTAGAGCTAGAGCTAGGGTTAGGGTTAGAGCTAGGGTTAGGGTTAGAGCTAGGGCTAGAGCTAGGGTTAGGGTTAAGGTTAGAGCTAGACCTAGGGTTAGAGCTAGAGCTAGGGTTAGGGTTAGCCTAACCCTAACCCTAGCTCTAGAGCTAGGGCTAGAGCTAGGGCTAGAGCTAGGGTTAGGGTTAGAGCTAGGGCTAGGGTTAGAGCTAGGGTTAGGGTTAGAGCTAGAGCTAGGGTTAGAGCTAGAGCTAGGGTTAGGGTTAGAGCTAGGGTTAGGGTTAGGGTTAGGGTTAGAGCTAGGGCTAGAGTTAGGGTTAGGGTTAGAGCTAGACCTAGGGTTAGAGCTAGAGCTAAAGCTAGGGTTAGGGTTAGGGCTAGGGTTAGGGTTAGTGCTAGAGCTAGAGCTAGGGTTAGGGTTAGAGCTAGGGTTAGGGTTAGAGCTAGGGTTAGAGCTAGAGCTAGGGTTAGGGTTAGAGCTAGGGTTAGGGTTAGAGCTAGGGCTAGGGTTAGGGTTAGAGCTAGAGCTAGGGTTAGGGTTAGAGCTAGAGCTAGGGTTAGAGCTAGAGCTAGGGTTAGGGTTAGAGCTAGGGTTAGGGTTAGGGTTAGAGCTAGGGCTAGAGCTAGGGTTAGGGTTAAGGTTAGAGCTAGACATAGGGTTAGAGCTAGAGCTAGGGTTAGGGTTAGGGTTAGAGCTAGGGTTAGGGTTAGGGTTAGAGCTAGGGCTAGAGATAGGGTTAGGGTTAGAGCTAGACCTAGGGTTAGAGCTAGAGCTAAAGCTAGGGTTAGGGTTAGGGCTAGGGTTAGTGCTAGAGCTAGGGTTAGGGTTAGAGCTAGAGCTAGGGTTAGGGTTAGGGTTAGAGCTAGGGTTAGGGTTAGGTTTAGAGCTAGGGCTAGAGCTAGGGTTAGGGTTAGGGTTAGAGCTAGACCTAGGGTTAGAGCTAGAGCTAAAGCTAGGGTTAGGGCTAGGGTTAGGGTTAGAGCTAGAGCTAGGGTTAGAGCTAGGGTTAGGGTTAGGTTTAGAGCTAGGGCTAGAGCTAGGGTTAGGGTTAGAGCTAGAGCTAAAGCTAGGGTTAGGGTTAGGGCTAGGGTTAGGGTTAGAGCTAGAGCTAGGGTTAGAGCTAGAGCTAGGGTTAGGGTTAGAGCTAGGGTTAGGGTTAGGGTTAGAGCTAGGGCTAGAGCTAGGGTTAGGGTTAAGGTTAGAGCTAGACCTAGGGTTAGAGCTAGAGCTAGGGTTAGGGTTAGAGCTAGAGCTAGGGTTAGGGTTTGAGCTAGAGCTAGGGTTAGGGTTAGGGTTAGGGTTAGAGCTAGGGTTAGGGTTAGGGTTAGAGCTAGGGCTAGAGCTAGGGTTAGGGTTAGGGTTAGAGCTAGACCTAGGGTTAGAGCTAGAGCTAAAGCTAGGGTTAGGGTTAGGGTTAGAGCTAGACCTAGGGTTAGAGCTAGAGCTAGGGTTAGAGCTAGAGCTAGGGCTAGAGGTAGGGTTAGGGTTAGAGCTAGACCTAGGGTTAGAGCTAGAGCTAGGGTTAGGGTTAGAGCTAGACCTAGGGTTAGAGCTAGAGCTAGAGCTAGGGTTAGGGTTAGAGCTAGGGTTAGGGTTAGAGCTAGAGCTAGAGCTAGGGTTAGGGTTAGAGCTAGAGCTAGAGCTAGAGCTAGAGCTAGAGCTAGGGTTAGGATTAGGGTTAGAGCTAGGGTTACGGTTAGGGTTAGAGCTAGGGTTAGGGTTAGGGTTAGAGCTAGGGTTAGGGTTCGGGTTAGGGTTAGCCTAACCCTAGCTCTAGCCCTAGCTAGGGTTAGGGTTAGGGTTAGAGCTAGGGTTAGGGTTAGGGTTAGCCTAACCCTAGGGTTAGGCTAACCCTAACCCTAGCTCTAGCCCTAGCTCTAGCTCTAGCCCTAACCCTAATCCTAACCCTAACCCTAGCTCTAGCTCTAACCCTAACCCTAGCTCTAACCCTAACCCTAACCCTAGCTCTAGCTCTAACCCTAGGTCTAGCTCTAACCCTAACCCTAGCTCTAGCTCTAACCCTAGCTCTAGCTCTAACCCTAACCCTAACCCTAACCCTAGCCCTAGCTCTAGCTCTAGCTCTAACCCTAGCTCTAGCTCTAGCTCTAACCCTAGGTCTAGCTCTAACCCTAACCCTAGCTCTAGCCCTAGCTCTATTCCTAACCCTAGCTCTAACCCTAGCTCTAGCTCTAACCCTAGGTCTAGCTCTAACCCTAACCCTAACCCTAGCTTTAGCTCTAGCTCTAACCCTAGGTCTAGCGCTAACCCTAACCCTAGCTCTAGCCCTAGCTCTAAACTTAACCCTAACCCTAGCTCTAACCCTAACCCTAGCTCTAGCTCTAACCCTAGCTCTAGCTCTAACGCTAACCCTAGCTCTAGCCCTAGCTCTAACCCTAACCCTAACCCTAGCTCTAACCCTAACCCTAGCTCTAGCTCTAACCCTAACCCTAGCTCTAGCTCTAACCCTAGGTCTAGCTCTAACCCTAACCCTAACCCTAGCTCTAGCCCTAGCTCTAACCCTAACCCTAGCTCTAACCCTAACCCTAACCCTAGCTCTAACTCTAACCCTAGCTCTAGCTCTAGCCCTAACCCTAACCCTAGCTTTAGCTCTAGCTCTAACCCTAGGTCTAGCTCTAACCCTAACCCTAACCCTAGCTCTAGCCCTAGCTCTAAACCTAACCCTAACCCTAGCTCTAACCCTAACCCTAGCCCTAGCTCTAGCTCTAACCCTAGCTCTAAACCTAACCGTAACCCTAGCTCTAACCCTAACCCTAACCCTAACCCTAGCTCTAGCTCTAACCCTAACCCTAGCTCTAGCACTAACCCTAGCCCTAACCCTAACCCTAGCTTTAGCTCTAGCTCTAACCCTAGGTCTAGCTCTAACCCTAACCCTAGCTCTAGCCCTAGCTCTAACCCTAACCCTAACCCTAGCTCTAACCCTAACCCTAACCCTAGCTCTAGCTCTAGCTCTAACCCTATGTCTAGCTCTAACCTTAACCCTAACCCTAGCTCTAGCCCTAGCTCTAACCCTAACCCTAACCCTAGCTCTAACCCTAACCCTAGCTCTAGCTCTAACCCTAGCTCTAGCTCTAACCCTAACCCTAGCTCTAGCTCTAACCCTAACCCTAGCCCTAGCTCTAGCTCTAACCCTAACCCTAGCTCTAACCCTAACCCTAGCTCTAGCTCTAGCTCTAACCCTAGCTCTAACCCTAACCCTAGCTCTAACCCTAACCCTAGCTCTAGCTCTAGCACTAACCCTAACCCTAGCCCTAACCCTAACCCTAGCTTTAGCTCTAGCTCTAACCCTAGGTCTAGCTCTAACCCTAACCCTAACTCTAGCCCTAGCTCTAACCCTAACCCTAACCCTAACCCTAGCTCTAACCCTAACCCTAGCTCTAGCTCTAACCCTAGCTCTAGCTCTAACCCTAACCCTAGCTCTAACCCTAGCCCTAGCTCTAGCTCTAACCCTAACCCTAGCTCTAGCTCTAACCCTAACCCTAGCCCTAACCCTAACCCTAGCTTTAGCTCTAGCTCTAACCCTAGGTCTAGCTCTAACCCTAGGTCTAGCTCTAACCCTAACCCTAGCTCTAGCCCTAGCTCTAACCCTAACCCTAACCCTAGCTCTAACCCTAACCCTAGCTCTAGCTCTAACCCTAACCCTAGCTCTAGCACTAACCCTAGCCCTAACCCTAACCCTAGCTTTAGCTCTAGCTCTAACCCTAGGTCTAGCTCTAACCCTAACCCTAGCTCTAGCCCTAGCTCTAACCCTAACCCTAACTCTAACCCTAACCCTAGCTCTAGCTCTAGCTCTAACCCTAGGTCTAGCTCTAACCTTAACCCTAACCCTAGCTCTAGCCCTAGCTCTAACCCTAACCCTAACCCTAGCTCTAACCCTAACCCTAGCTCTAGCTCTAACCCTAACTCTAGCTCTAACCCTAACCCTAGCTCTAGCTCTAGCTCTAACCCTAACCCTAGCTCTAACCCTAACCCTAGCTCTAGCTCTAACCCTAGCTCTAACCCTAGCTCTAACCCTAACCCTAGCTCTAGCTCTAGCACTAACCCTAACCCTAGCCCTAACCCTAACCCTAGCTTTAGCTCTAGCTCTAACCCTAGGTCTAGCTCTAACCCTAACCCTAACTCTAGCCCTAGCTCTAACCCTAACCCTAACCCTAGCTCTAACCCTAACCCTAGCTCTAGCTCTAACCCTA
>NC_090866.1:6722500-6725000 GCF_024217435.2 Syngnathus scovelli | reverse complement strand
TGTGTCAGTGAGTGTGAGTGAGTGAGTGTGTCAGTGAGTGTGAGTGAGTGAGTGAGTGAGTGAGTGAGTGAGTGAGTGAGTGAGTGAGTGAGTGAGTGAGTGAGTGAGTGAGTGAGTGAGTGAGTGTGAGTATGAGTGTGAGAGATTGAATAAGTGTGAGAGTGAGTGAGTGAGTGTGAGAGTGAGTGAGTGAGTGAGTGAGTGAGTGAGTGAGTGAGTGAGTGAGTGAGTGAGTGAGTGAGTGAGTGTAAGTGAGTGAGTGAGTGAGTGTGAGTGTGAGAGAGTGAATAAGTGTGAGAGTGAGTGAGTGTGAGAGTGAGTGAGTGAGTGAGTGAGTGAGTGAGTGAGTGAGTGAGTGAGTGAGTGAGTGAGTGAGTGAGTGAGTGAGTGAGTGAGTGTTTGAGAGTGAGTGAGTGAGTGAGTGAGTGAGTGAGTGAGTGAGTGAGTGAGTGAGTGAGTGAGTGAGTGAGTGAGTGTAAGTGAGTGAGTGAGTGAGTGTGAGTGTGAGAGAGTGAATAAGTGTGAGAGTGAGTGAGTGTGAGAGTGAGTGAGTGAGTGAGTGAGTGAGTGAGTGAGTGAGTGAGTGAGTGAGTGAGTGAGTGAGTGAGTGAGTGTTTGAGAGTGAGTGAGTGAGTGAGTGAGTGAGTGAGTGAGTGAGTGAGTGAGTGAGTGAGTGAGTGAGTGAGTGAGAGTGAGTGAGTGAGTGTGTGAGTGATTGAGTGAGTGAGTGAGTGAGTGAGTGAGTGAGTGAGTGAGTGAGTGAGTGAGTGAGTGAGTGAGTGAGTGAGTGAGAGTGAGTGAGTGAGTGTGTGAGTGAGTGAGTGAGTGAGTGAGTGAGTGAGTGAGTGAGTGAGTGAGTGAGTGAGTGAGTGAGTGTGTGAGTGAGTGAGTGAGTGAGTGAGTGAGTGAGTGAGTGAGTGAGTGTGAGTATGAGTGTGAGAGATTGAATAAGTGTGAGAGTGAGTGAGTGAGTGAGTGAGTGTGAGAGTGAGTGAGTGAGTGAGTGAGTGAGTGAGTGAGTGAGTGAGTGAGTGAGTGAGTGAGTGAGTGAGTGAGTGAGTGAGTGAGTGAGTGAGTGAGTGAGTGTAAGTGAGTGAGTGAGTGAGTGTGAGTGTGAGAGAGTGAATAAGTGTGAGAGTGAGTGAGTGTGAGAGTGAGTGAGTGAGTGAGTGAGTGAGTGAGTGAGTGAGTGAGTGAGTGAGTGAGTGAGTGAGTGAGTGAGTGAGTGTGAGTGAGTGTTTGAGAGTGAGTGTGTGAGTGATTGAGTGATTGAGTGAGTGAGTGAGTGAGTGAGTGAGTGAGTGAGTGAGTGAGTGAGTGAGTGAGTGAGTGTGTGAGAGTGAGTGAATGTAAGTGAGTGAATGTAAGTGAGTGAATGTAAGTGAGTGAGTGAGTGTGAGTGTGAGAAAGTGAGTGAGTGAGTGAGTGAGTGAGTGAGTGAGTGAGTGAGTGAGTGAGTGAGTGAGTGAGTGAGTGAGTGTGAGTATGAGTGTGAGAGATTGAATAAGTGTGAGAGTGAGTGAGTGAGTGAGTGAGTGTGAGAGTGAGTGAGTGAGTGAGTGAGTGAGTGAGTGAGTGAGTGAGTGAGTGAGTGAGTGAGTGAGTGAGTGAGTGTAAGTGAGTGAGTGAGTGAGTGTGAGTGTGAGAGAGTGAATAAGTGTGAGAGTGAGTGAGTGAGTGAGTGAGTGAGTGAGTGAGTGAGTGAGTGAGTGAGTGAGTGAGTGAGTGAGTGAGTGAGTGAGTGAGTGAGTGAGTGAGTGAGTGAGTGAGTGAGTGAGTGAGTGTGTGAGTGAGTAGTTGAGTGTGAGTGAGTGAGTGAGTGAGTGAGTGAGTGAGTGAGTGAGTGAGTGAGTGAGTGAGTGAGTGAGTGAGTGAGTGAGTGGGTGAGTGAGTGTGAGAGTGAGTTTGAGCGTGAGTGAGTGAGTGAGTGAGTGAGTGAGTGAGTGAGTGAGTGAGTGAGTGAGTGAGTGAGTGAGTGAGTGAGCGAGCGAGTGAGTGAGTGAGTGAGTGAGTGAGTGAGTGAGTGAGTAGTTGAGTGTGAGTGAGTGAGTGAGTGAGTGAGTGAGTGAGTGAGTGAGTGAGTGAGTGAGTGAGTGAGTGAGTGAGTGAGTGAGTGAGTGAGTGAGTGAGTAGTTGAGTGTGAGTGAGTGAGTAGTTGAGTGAGTGAGTGAATTAGTGTGAGTGAGTGAGTGAGTGCGTGAGTGAGTGAGTGAGTGAGTGAGTGAGTGAGTGAGTGAGTGAGTGAGTGAGTGAGTGAGAGTGAGTGAGTGAGTGAGTGAGTGAGTGAGTGAGTGAGTGAGTGAGTGAGTGAGTGAGTAGTTGAGTGTGAGTGAGTGAGTGAGTGAGTGAGTGAGTGAGTGAGTGAGTGAGTGAGTGAGTGAGTGAGCGAGCGAGCGAGCGAGCGAGCGAGCGAGCGAGTGAGTGAGTGAGTGAGTGAGTGAGTAGTTGAGTGTGAGTGAGTGAGTGAGTCTGTGAGTGAGTGAGTGAGTGAGTGAGTGAG
>NC_090866.1:6595000-6717500 GCF_024217435.2 Syngnathus scovelli | reverse complement strand
TCAACGGGATGACTTCCTCCTGCGCGTCGCTGCACTCGCTCTCCTCTGCAGACAGACTCAATGCTGCACAGAAATGACAGACATTATGCAATTGAGCTTAGCACAAGACAATAAAAATAGGAGTTCATAGGAAGTCACATCAGAAAAGATCCTTTCTCCGAATCAACACCTTTATCATCTTTGAGCAATCTGTATGAAAAAGGTGTGATTTTACCAAAAGTGATAGTCATATTAGTCATAAACCGCAAGTTTGGTGTGTCCAGTTATTTCATTAGTCAGAGGTGCTAACGTGAGCTGTCCTTTTACATCAACCTGTTTGCGTCAATTTAAAAGAAACAAACATGGTCCATTTTACTCTTTAGGGTCAACTAGGACTGAAAACAAACGTCAAAGTTTTAATCATTCAGTCAGCCTATATTATAGCTTGTGCTTACAGCAGCACAATGTTCCAACATATTCCGAAATTTAACATCCATCAAACAGATTTTGGTGCTGTTGTGAAGAATGTTGTCCACATACATGTCATGCCCAGCAGCAGGGACAAGTTGAGTTCCTTTCCTTGAGCTCTCTGCAACAGGATGCCGCGAAGAGCCTGAAGGTCCAGAAGACACAAGGACAGCTCCTTCAAGAGTCGCCCCATTTGTGGAAGCTCCACAGTGTTGTCCTGTAGGCAATTATTCATTCGTTAACACACATTGTACACGCTTAAGAGATCTTCTCAAAAGTCGTTAGCAAAACTATTTGTACACAATCTTTTCTAGGCCAAGACATGAAATAAATAAATTACCTGTGACAGGGTTGTAGAGTCAAAGGATGAACCTTCTTGGTTGTCTGGAGGACTTAACTGTTGTGAAAGGTTTCTTCCTTTCTGAAGTCTGGAACTGGTCACCTATCACCATACAGCAGGCAGTGAGAGTATAATAATTAATAAGGGTATGTATTTCTCCAATTTTTTTTTTTTTGATCCGACTTGGGTCACTTTCATGTGCCAGATATTAGGCGGAGAAGGCAGGATGGTAGATTTTTATTAGCATACCTTCACTTGTGTGTTGAGCCTCTCAATCTGTTTTTTCTGATGCTCAATGAGCTAAGCGGAGACACAGAGAAGATGTGACTGAGTACATTCTCTACATCTACTTCAGCACAAATGTGCTCCGTTCCAAACCCCACCTTGCTGCTGTGGTCTTGTTTCTCCAGGAGTTGAGAATTTTCCACCTCAAGATGCTTCAGGTCCAACCTCACTCCATCCTCCAAACATCTCTGCACCTTCTGCTGCAATCTTGAGTCAACAAAAATGCGAGTGACAGATAGGAACAGGTGTTAGCAGAGAGGTCAGGAAATACTTGAGCATGATAAGAGCCTAGAAGAAACCTCAAACCAAGCTAGTAGGACGCAGATTCCAGCTAGTTAAATAAGATTAGTACCCGTGTACAGAAGCAATCAGCTCCTTCTCTCTCCTGGCTTGCATCTCAAGCTTGATGTCTTTTTCCTTCAACAGAGTATAGCTGTCTTGCAATTTTTTCTGCAAGTGACACACCGTTTTCTCCAGATTCTGAGCTCTCAACTGCACCTCTTCCAGCTGAACACACACAAAAAAAACCACACACACAGAATGTGCAATTATGAAATTCAGCAGTCGATTTTTATGATTTTTTTTTTTAAGCGACAGATCATGACAGAAGTGATTTTATATTGTTGGACTACCATTATTATGTTTTTTTTTATTACTGACCTGTTAGATTTTGAATTAAAAATAGAAATAGTTTAGGTTTTTATTAATTTAGAAAGAACTGCCCCAAAAAGAACATAAAAAGGTGTGCGTGTACCTGCAGTGCCTGGACTTGTACTTCGCCCAGAGTTGGCAGGTCAGCCAGGTACTTCTCTAGAGTTTCGATGCGTTGCTGTTTTTCTTGGTTCTGTTCGCTCTCCCGCTGACATTTTTTCTTCAGACTGCAGATGTAGCGATCCCTTGTCTTGATCTGATCACAGAAGCATTTGTTTTAAAAACATGATAAGGCATAACTGCATAGTCAATCTCATTTCTTTGCAAAACAATATAAACAAAAAACACTTTTAAAATAAACAGCTTGTGGTTCTTCTTGTTTTTTTTTTTAAATGTGTGATTCCCACTACCTTATCTTCCAGTTTCTTGAGGTCTTCAGTATATTTTTGAGTAGCTTGCTTGTACAGTTCAGTAAGATGGAGCACTTCCAGTTCGGACACTGCCAGCTTCCTGCTGAGTTCTTCATCGCAACAAAGTCGATCAGACGGTACTTCCTTCACTGACTTCTATTGGGCAAGGACAAGCGTTACCCCAGAGCATATTCCGATTATAGTGAGGAAGTATTTATGATAGATGGTACCTTCATTTTCAGAATTTGAGGGTCTTCAAACCACCTCTGACTATGTAGCACCTGCTGGGCTTTCAGCTCATTTTCTCGAATGCGGGCATGGAGTTGCAGGATCTGTTGCTTCTGTCTGAAAAGAAAAAAAATCGTAACTCTTTCTGGTGCCTATTAAGCCTAAGAGTGGAAAGTGGGTCATGACTTACCTATCTATCTCTAGTTCTTTTTGTCTCAGCATTCCCTCTTTAACTTTCACTAAAGTGTTGGCAAAATGGGATGTCCCAAGCAGCGTCTGCAAATGCACAATGTTTTCATTAAATTAATAAAATAAAATAAAAAAGAGAATGTGCTGCACTGTCACTCTTACCTGGTTCATGCCTTGTTCGCGTGATGCTCCATCTCCACCACAGATCTTTGTTTCACTACCAACCATCTGGCCATTTTCTCCTCCATGTTCTACTTTGGAGCTATATTCCATCTGCTCTGTCAACCACATTTGTGTGCGGACAGCTGGCTGAATTGGGGAGTCTCTGTCAACTGGGTGACCAAGAGCTGAGTCTGCTAGCTTTGATAAACTGAGGCCATAAACTTGACTACCTCCAAGAGCCATCTTAGTTTCTGCTAAACTACTATGGTTTATGTCCAAACTGCTGTGTTTACTAGGTGAGGATAAAGATGAGGACAGTGATAAATCAGTTTCCAAAGCCGATCTACTACTATGTTTGCTCCAGTAGTAAGGACCTGCTGCACCAGGAGAGCGTTGTAATAAGCTGTGACAGAGCAAGGAGGAAGATAGAGGTAAATACAGGTCCCTATTTAAGCCACGGGGTTCTTTTCTGTAGCCATAGAGCAGACCCCTGTCCAGGGAGCCATGTGAATCTGCACTGTGTTGATGGACTGACGTCTTCTTGGAGTTCTTATCAACACCAGATGATAACTTAGTGAGAGAAGACCACCTCCTGATGGGCTGCTGATCCTGCATGTCAACGGTAATTTGTGCACCAAGGGGAGACGTGGTAGGAGGAGTCAGCTGGCAAGATTTGGTCCTATGAGCGGTGCTGCTGGGTGAGGTTGTCATTCTCAGAGCGGCATATGATGATGTGGATGGTGATGGCTTGGCGTGGACAACCGGGGCGCTCCCGCCGAACCCATCCTCCTGACTAGAGTGACGTCGGGACAACGGCTGGAGAGATGAAGGTGTGGTGCTTGAGCAGGAGTCATCTTCGGGAGGTACAAGGGAAAGAGACAATTAATTTGGGCCCAAATTTGCTTAACTCATTCACTGCTGGCCCAGTTAAAATGGATCTTTGACATCTATATCTGTTAATGGTAATCTTGAAAAGAAAAAAAATATATACCTTCCACGCTATCAGAGCAGTAGGTACCAATGCCGGTGTCGCCACTGTCGGACACAGCACTGTGTCTACGTCCAAAGATGCTGTTCCCAGGTCCAGGCTGCTTGCTGTGCCAGGATGATTCGTGCATAGGGACCCACCCAGGAGAGCCACCACTACTTGAACCTTAAAGCAACATTAGAAACAATTTAGCAACGGTCCCTCTTCTTTGTAGAGAACTGTTAGATGAATGGAATCATAGTTTCAAATATTAGGTGTGTGCAGGTATGTAGTATGACTTTTTATCTTTTTTTATTAATGATAAAGCTAAACTTTTGTACAGAGTCATACTAGTAATTTGAATGAAAACAGTTGATCACCTGAGAAACTCCAGGTAAATTAAATCAAGTCTAGCAATACAATACTTTTTATTTCTAAAAGTACCTATTCACATTAGTAACACTTTTTCTTGTACAGATATAGTATATAATTGTTATTTTACAAATTATTGATCCACTTAAAGTTAAAAATGGCCAGCTTTCTTTGTCAATATAATGTTAGTTGCTCAACCAAAATGCTGTTTTTGTTATTTCCCTGAAACCTCCCATAGTAAAGAAATTTCCTAACCCCACAAACTTATCTGAATACAAAGATTAAATGGATAAATGTACATGACAGTGAGCTAATTAGTGGATATAAAAAGTCTACACACCCCTGTTCAATTCAAGATCTTTGTGATATAAAAACTGAGACAAAGATAAATGTTTTGGACTAAATATCTTATTTCAAACAGTTTCCACCAATAATGTGAACTGCTGTACAATTTAATTGAAAATAAAATGAAATATTTTTGAGGGGAGAAGAAAAAACATGGTATATAGAACTAGCTTCTCTGCGCCACGCGACGTTTTCGTGCATTCTTGCTGCCCACCAAGTGACGTAAATTCTAGTCGACCGCAGTTCATCCTTTTAAATCAACAAACGCCGTATATCGGCCACTACATGTCTACCTACAAGCAAGTCACAATATTATGACATATTTAGTCGCATAATAATAATAAAGCTTACCTGTTTTATTCGAATCGTATCCATCGTCAAGATCACCTCTGTTCCACATTGGCAGTGGTAAGACGCTTTACATAACAGCAGTCGGAAAACAGCTTCGTGGTCGGAAAGGAAAAAGCCTCAATGGAATAAAAGGAAGCCAGTAAGGGATTTAAACGCGACTACGATGGTATTGGTGACATTTTAGTGTGAAACAGTGCCTGTAGAACCCTAATTGTATGTCTTGTCTCAAGACAGTTCTCAAGTAACGGTCTCTGTTACTTACACACGATGACATCCGGTGTGGAAGTGACGTCATCGACTCTCTCCCCTTTAAACATTTTTTTTTTTATTGGAAGCGGAATTCAAATAATTTTCCTGTTTGGTATTAGCCTACAAACACCTCTTGGGTGACTAGAGTTTTTTGGTAATATAAAATACAATTCATATTGTAATTTAGTTTATTTGTGGTTCATTTCCAGATGTATAGAAAGTATATAAAAAAAATGGTTGTCATACAATACATAACATAGCAACAACATGCTCAAGACTTGCAGGCAACAATTTTGCACTTCCATCACAGCTCAAGAATTTAGAAAAATGTCACACACAAAAATAACATTGTATAAACTTAAAATACAAAGAGCCAGGAATAATAAAAGTGCAGGGCTGTATTTGTGTTGTGACCTGCATAGGGCATCTTATTATCATCTCAAAATAGTTCATCATACATTATCAGGTAAAATTTCAATCTTTCACGTTATAGTGTGGGACCTCAATGGGAGTCGGCCGATTTGTTTGGATTTTTAAACATTGGGCAAAATGATTGGCTAAGAAATGAGCTCCTCTTTCATTTTTGCCTGATCTTCAATATTATCAGATGAAACATTTCAGCAATGTTGAGCAGTACAGAGATGACAGCCATCACCAACATAAAAATGATGAACACATTTTTTTCTGTCGGACGACTAATGAAGCAGTTTGTGTCAGTCCGACAACTTCCGCCTTGGAACGTAATCTTATCAGGTATGAGAATGGAACCGTAGATGAAGTACTGGCCCACGATGAAGCCCACCTCCAGCAAGATCTTGAACAGAAGCTGCATCATGTAGCTGACCAACAGGAAGCCTTTAAGCTGCACCTTGCCATTTTCATCAGAATATTTGGGAGATTTGATTATCCTGTTGGGGTCACGATTGTGTCGCCTGATCTTATTCTCTTTGCGAATAACAAGCAGGACGTGACCCAGATAGATGAATGTAGGTGTTGAGACAGTTAGGATTTGGAGCACCCAGAAACGTGTGTGAGATATGGGGAAGGACTTATCATAGCAAGCATTCTTGCAGCCGGGGCTATGGGTGTTACAGTCCATATTTGCTTGTTCATCTCCCCATATTTTGTCCACTCCAGCTGCTAGAATGAAGATTCTGAAGACGAACAAAACGCTCATCCAGACCTTGCCAAATATAGTCGAATGTGATTCGACCTTGTCCAACAGCTCTGATAAGAAGGACCACTCGCCCATGATGGCAGCCGATCTTTCACAGGTCTGTGGGAGAAGACGCAAACAGTTATAAAATGTTTTTTTCTGGCTGTTCAAAGCTCATGCTAGCAATGTTAACAAATGATCAACAAAATTGCAGCGGTAATGTGAGACGTAATACATTTTTGATATAGGCTCCAACACACTGTAAAAATAATAATAATAATACCCATAAACACATATACACCGCACACACGTTCAAAAAAAGAAAATAAATGTTCACCAGATAAAATGCTCTTTACACTACCTTCAAACTTGTTTCAGATGACTTTTGATCAACACATTCATATTCCAAAAAGTTGTAAAACGCTAAAATGTATTCTTTGTCATCTGTTTTATCATTTAAAAGGTTGATAAATGAATTTACATTGTATTTAAACTAAGATTTTTTATTAAAAGTTATAACGGGTCCTACCTACTCAACGTTCCTGCTTCCGTCTCTTCTTGTAATCCCACTATGATGGTTTCACTTCTCTCTTAAAGCGTAGCTTAATTTTGCAGCAACATCAAGTTTATCAGACTCCCTCATGCGTGACGATGACTCAGCAGAACATGACACAATTTCTTCACAATTCATCTTATTTACTAGCATATTGCGACAGCTTGCTTTTGCAATATGTATGAATAAATTGTCCCCCCCGTTGTACCGCCTTGAAGATAACCTCTTGAAACTTACAGAAGTCTCAGCTGCTCCAAAGTATTAAGACAACTCCCGGTAAAATGTTTGTGTCTCAAGAGGAACAGGATTTTTTTTCCCAGAAGCAGAACAATCAGCTGTCGTCCATTGACGACTCAAAGTTCGAGGCTTGGAAAAGAAAACTTTCGTTTATTGCGCATGAGAAACATTTTGATGAAGATTTTTGCGAGGGTCATGACAGACAAACGGCCCCCCGACCTTGAGTTTGACACCGGTGATTTAGGGAGTGAACTGAGATTCCTTGGACACCTGTTCAGTTGAGTCAGGTTTGATGGTTTCCGAGCACACGTTAAATCATGTACACATTTTCAATAATATTACATTTTGGGGGACTGAGATGACAATTCCAGAAAGATTTTGGTGTTCCTCTCCAGGTTTCTTTTTTGTAAGAAATTCTGAAACATTTTGATAAAAAGTTTTGCGAGGGTCATGACAGACATGATGCGGCCCCCCGACCTCGAGTTTGACACCGGTGCTTTAGGGAGTCAACTGAGATTCATTGGACTCCTGTTCAGTTGAGTCAGGTTTGATGGTTTCCGAGCACACGTTAAATCACGTACACATTTTCAATAATATTCAATTTTGGGGGACTGAGATGACAATTCCAGAAAGATTTTGGTGTTCCTCTCCAGGTTTCTTTTTTGTAACAAATTCTCATCATCAAAATTCATAATAAAAGGGTGTAACTATGTCTCGGTGTGAGCTATGTCCAGTGGGAGGTATGTTTACCGAGAGAATAATGCAAGTTACGCAGTTTGACAGGAAACTGGACTGATGAAATTCTTCAAAACAATCACGAGTTAGACACATCGAAAAAAGAAGCTGTGGGCGTTATGCTGATGTGAGTCTATCAAACCAAACCCACTTCACTTGGTTGTATTTAAGTCTTGTCCTCGATATTAAACCAATTGTTATTGTGTTTTCTTTTTGCATTTATTTTTCTACCAAGTGGGAGTGTGTCAGGCAAGTATATTTTTTTTATGTTTAAATATTTGTTCGGTTTAAATCAAATACAGTAGAGTATCATGCTTCCTCAAATCGGGCGAGATTGTGTTTTAAATTGTGCGTTGAGATTTCTGCATTTGTATTCGACAAAATTAACTGTATGCTACAAATATGGATCATATCTAGTACATATGCAGATTAAGACGCTTATACCTCTAAAAAAACATGTTGACATATACATGGTTGAAACATATGGCAGATAAAACTTCGCATAACATAGGCCTGTATAATTATCAATATCATCATACTTTTGGTTTGTTATCCAAAATATGAGAAACAAACATACAGTTGATGATAATGTTTTTCTAATGCTAAAAAATAAGCATTTATTTATTTATTTATTTATTTATATATTACTTTCATTTATTTCATTTATTTATTTATTTATTGCTCTTGTTTATTTATTTAGTTTTGTTTTTATTACTTTCATTTATTTAGTTATTTATTTAAATACAACGGTGCCTTACTCATCACATTCTTGGGAGAAAGTTTGGAATTGATTTACCATTACCTCAAATATCCTTTGTTTGACGTTGACACCAGTATGTGTTTCTCTATTTCAGATGTTAGTTATTTGCCATGGGTGACTGGGCGTACCTGTCCAAACTTCTCCACAAGGTCCAAACTCATTCCACTGTTGTCGGAAAGATCTGGATGAGTGTCCTCTTTGTGTTCAGGATCTTCGTGTTGAGCGCCGCTGCAGAAAATGTTTGGGGTGATGAATTGTCTGAGTTCTACTGTGACTCTCTTGAACCAGGATGTAAACACTCCTGCTATAACTGGATGTTCCCAATGTCTTATGTGCATTACTGGGTACTGCAAATCACTTTTGTGTCAACCCCAACACTGGTCTACCTTGGCCATGCTGTCTTCATCATCCACAAGGAGAAGAAAATGATAGAGCTGGAGCAGAGCAAACTCAATGGAAACAAACCAAAGACACCTAAATACACTGATGAAAGAGGGAAGGTGAAAATTAAAGGACTCTTATTTTCCACATACATGACCCAGCTTGTATTTAAAATAATCCTGGAAGTTGGGTTCACCATCGGACAGTTTTATGTCTTTGGCCCTCTAAAAGTTGTCTCGGATTTCCATTGTAAGAATTCACCACCTTGTGCTCATGAGAGCGGATCCAGGTGTTATATTTCTCGTCCTACAGAGAAGACCATCTTTATCTACTTTATGCTTGTGGTTTCTGGTATTTCAGTACTTCTCAATATTGTTGAGATTGTCTACCTGCTGTGTAATAAAAGGCATAGCGCAAAGAAACACCATGCAGCTCAAGCTCAGGTGCTCACGGCAATGCCGTGTCCACCAACCAAGCCACCATGGGGAAGCATGAGAAACCAATATGGAGGCTTAGGCTACCCTCTGTTGCCTCTCCATCCTCAGGTCACCACGTGCTTAAGCAACGATGATAGTCACATCCACTCAGAGTGAAAACGAGATTTTTTTTTTCTACTGTTGCCTTCAAAGGTTTATGTCAACTTTTTTTTTTTTTTACATTTGAAATAAAATTACACTGAATGTCACATTAAGCTGCAAGCTTTATTTTAAAGGCCAAATCTTTCATGTGAACTGATGTAAACAGATGCAATCTACTCTTGTAGAAAGTCCTAAAAGTTTGTTATTTCTTATTCACTGTTCCACTTTTACTTGGCTCTGTAATTTGAGGTTGAAGTAAAGTGCTTGTCAATTATATTGTCCCTGAATATTTCACTTTGAATTATTGAGCAATTTTTGATGTCGATGCTTCTACTTTAAATCTTTGTAACAAAAAAAGCACCTCTCGGTGATCTGTGCATTTAGGAGAAATAGAATATATAATAAATAATACAAAAAATATAAAATGTATACAATATTAATAATAATAATGATGATGATAATAATGATGATGATAATAATAATAATAATAATAATAATAATAACAACAATAATAACAATCATAATAATAATAGTAAAAATAATAATAATAATAATAACCTTGACCTCAGTGTCATGGCCATGTCTGATAACAGGTAAAATTTAAACTTTCAATCAATGGGAGCTGACCCATTTGTTTGGATTTTGAAACAATTGGGAAATTTACTGGCAAAGAAATGAGCCAATGCTCCTCTTTCATCTTTGCCTGATCTTTAATATCTGATGAAACATTTCAGCACTGTTGAGCAGTACAGAGATGACAGCCATTGCCAACATAAAAATGATAAACATTATTTTCAGTTTGACAGCTGATGTAGTAACACTCGGACAACTTCCGCCTTGGAACGTAATCTTATCAGGCATGAGAAAGGCGCCGTAGATTAAGTACTGGCCACCTCCAGCAAGATCTTGAATAGAAGTTGCATCATGTAGTTGAGCAACAGGAGGCCTTAGATCTGCAAGTTAGGTTAACTTTATTAATTTTACTAAGATGCACTTTACAATAAAGGAGGCTCAAAGTTATATCAACTTCCAGGCTACCTGGGATACATTTTAAGGGATCTTAGGAATGTTACCCATTTAGAGTCAAAAATTACTCATAATGGCTTGTAATCTTTTTCATCAAACTGAAATTTTATGATTTTACATTCATTCCTCCACATCCATTTTCTGTTCTGCTTATTCTTTCTTTGCTGATGTGAACCAAAAACATTTCATTTGATTTTATGGCCTAGATATCAACTCAATTGAAATTGTGTTTTCTTTTCTACAAATTTAGCGGAAGTGTGTCAAACAAAAATCAATAATAATAATAATAATAATAATAATAATAATAATAATAATAATAATACAGCTGCGTGTCTGCATCAATAAATTAAATTACAATTAGGAATAAATGCATCCCTCTATGTCTTGTTCAGTGAATAATTTTCTAACATTTCTATCAGTGTATTTCGTTGACATTTAAATCAACATGTGTCGTCATATTCCAATACAATCACGAGGTCCGCAGAGCAAACTCTCAATTGCGGTATAGAATCAAAGTCTCAAATAGTTTATGGCTATGGAAAGTTTTTATTTTTATCGCTGCGTATGCGTCAGTACTGCTTGAGGTAAAAGATACATTTTAAATTGCTATTATCCTAATGTAGCGCGAGAGAGGCTTCGGGTTGACGTCAAGGTCAGGTGACTCCCTCTTTGACGGGACATTTGTAAAGGAAGTTTATAAATTAAGCTCACTTTCCCGTCTGTTTCCAAACTTGGATGTCAACCTTTCTGAGGAGCGAATTCCAATTAATCCCGTGTCTCTAATTTACTCTCTGGTGAGTTTGAAACTTGTAATGCTGTATTTTTATTATACGCTTGCCTCTAAATTTCGTGTGAACGGTGCTTTGTTAACATAACTTTGATTTTGGTTAACGTTTTTCTTCTGTGACAAAAACGTTCACTCACTAACTGATCCTCTTATAGAATTTTGGAATGAATGATGTGTTTGAACTAAAGGCTAGTCAGTTTATAGCTGTTAAATGTATTTATTTATTGTTTGTATCCGTCTAATATTTTCAGTGTAACTTGCGCCCTGCCCACTGTTTGGATTATTTTGGAGCAGGTGGGTCACCAACCTTTTTCAAACTGAGATACGTTTTGGGTATTAATTATTGCATTTTGATACCGACCGACAATTTGTTTTGTTTTATTAGAGACACATTTTAGACAAAAGGAAAAAAAAAATCATTTACTCATGTTTTTATTTTGAATAATCGTTGAAATTCATTAACGTGATGAAACTGATTATATTAATGATTTCTCACAATAGTTACAAAACAGTTTTGTGTGTTTGCGCCTGTCTGATTATCAACATGGAATATTTTGAAATACTGTGGCAAAATTTCAATCAAGTACGTAGCAAGTATTTGTGGTACTAAAGTGATCGTCTGTATTTTATTTATTCAGCCACTAGATGGCAATATTTACCAGCAAATCGCAATAAGAAAAGCTGACAGAAACGAGAGAAACTTTTTTGATACGTTAGTAGAAGCAAACAAAAAATAGCAAAAAAAAAATCGACCGGTTTGGAGTGAAACAATACGCTTAATATTTGTTTGCTAAAACGAGATGGCATATGTTTCGTGTTTTGTAACAGAAGCATTGATGGTAAAATCCAGAAAAAATACATTTCGGCAACATTCAAATCAACAGGTGTCGATGCCGGCTCCGGATTTTTTAAAAAAATCATTATTAATTTTATGCATGCGAATTTGCATCCGAACATATTCTAAGGACGTAAGATGCGCGTAAAAAAAAAAAAAAAACTGCAGCCAACTTTTTTTTCTCTCCTGGCAATATGCTTGATGTTAAAGATGCATTAAAGTGACAAAAACACATTTTCCTAAAAGTTGTTTACTAAGCTAAACACGTATTAGTTCTTTCCATTTTCTTGGCTGCTTTGAACTTTTCATCTTGGCCTGCCTAACGTTTTTTTTTGTCCTCATGAAGAACGAAAGGGGCTTCGGGTTTTGACGTCAAGGTCAGGTGACTCCCTCTCTGACGGGACACTTATAAGGGAAGTTTGATAAGTTAGGCTCAGTTTCCAGTCTGTTCCCAAACTTGGATGTTGACCTTTGGGGAGTGAATTCCAATTAACGTAACGGAAAGGGTCCCAACGGGCTCTCTATTTTCCTTTCTGTAACTTTCCAGGTGAGTTTAACGCTCCAAATGTTATATTTATAACATTTATTACAAGTTAGCCTCTAAATATTGTGTTTGGACACAAACACAGAGCTGTGCTTTTGCAGCATTGTAATTTGATTAACTGTTTATAATAATAATTTGAATATGTCCCACAATGTTTTCTTGTAAGAAAAAAAAAACTTTTGTTTTGTTTTGTGTGGCATTTTGGACCCATGATCCTGTTTGCAGAACCTTGAAGTGAATGATGTGATTTAATTAAAAGCGTATTTCCCAGTCAGCCCAGTTAGTTTACAGCCGTTAAACAACCTCAAAAAGATTGTTCAGCTGCTGCAGGAATAGCAGGAAACCTCAAACTGGGACTTGTTTTTCCATTCATATCCTGTGTCTTCTGCACGGGCCATTGTGTTGGATTTGTCTGTGCTGTCTGAATCATTTACCACCAAAGCCACTCATGTAGAAAGTGGCGGGAATTTCTAATAACTACAAAATTATTTATTGCCTTTAATATCACTTGGCATGATTGACTATTCCTATTAGAGTCTCTGACTAACCCTAAAATAACTTATGACCCCCTCACAACCATCCAGGTTGTCGGATAAGGTGCATTGTTTTGCCCGGTAATAAGGAAACGCGGTAATTTATAGCATAAAATATGTCTTAAGGTTAACATCCCTTCTAAGAAGGGTAGATTTATGGACAACT
This sequence comes from Syngnathus scovelli, assembly GCF_024217435.2. Taxonomy (NCBI): domain Eukaryota; kingdom Metazoa; phylum Chordata; class Actinopteri; order Syngnathiformes; family Syngnathidae; genus Syngnathus; species Syngnathus scovelli. The sequence goes on along the minus strand of NC_090866.1, from coordinate 6,704,213 downwards.
GGAAAACATTCAATTTTGAATTCAACATTCAGTCAAAAAAACAAGTTTTCTTAATACACAGTACAAATTATTAATATTTTTTTCTGTTTTCATTAGTCTTCCCTCAAATCACTTTTGAGTGTGGGTTTGAGTGGTGAAAAAAAAAGGGCATTTCAGAGATGTCACTCAGTTTAAAAATGAATGAAAATATGCCCAGTTTGCTAAAATATTACATTACTGGAAGCATCGCAGCAATGAGCAAGGAGATGCATCCCAATCTTAAACGTCATTTGGTAATTATTGATTGAAAGTCCCGAGTGTGGGTATGTCATGCTTGTGATCAAGTCCATGATGTTCTTCTCAGATGAGATCCAAATTCCATGTGAGCTTGTTTAGGTTATAAAAATAAATTGTATAGATGGCACTTGCCAGTTGTGCCACAATGCTTAGCACCGCTAAGCTGTCAACAGGACAGTGTGAGCACTTTGGAAAGAAACTCCCAGCAGGGCTTTCCGGTCTGCTACCCACACACACATTTTACCTTTTTTTTTTTTTCTTTTTTTTCTTTTTTTTTTTGGGATGGTCATTGAAGCTCCATGTCTGCAACAACTTATTTGTGCTTCTTCACACTACATTTGAAAGAGGTAAATCACATACAATAAACGTACAAAAACAGAAAGAAAACAGAAGCGATATAAATAAATTCTTTTTAAAAATAGCAAAAGCACTTTGTTTACAAGCATGTAAATGGGCACAATGGGAGTGTTGAAAAGGAGAGCAGCAGGGAAATACTTAAGCTAAAATCCCCACATGTGACTGAAATGTTTTTAATCAAGAGCTCCAACCAGTTTGATCTGGAATAATCCAAAGTGAACACCTTCTATCCTTTTTGTCCAAAAATATTATCTTAATGTCATGATTCATGGATATCTCTGATTCAAGCTTTCTGCATTCATATAATGACTCATTTAATGAGTCACATTGGGTGTTAAGATTGTGACATACTTTCTCAAGCTTACAAGATTGTGTCTGAAACGTGTTTCCTGTGTCTGCTCCCAGCAACTGAATTAACTTGTGTGCTTGTTTCACAAGGACCAATAAACCTCCAACAATATACAGAAGCCACTAACACTTCATGTTGCCACTACCAAAGAAAATAAAGTCCTCAAAGTAGTTAGAATAATGATCTAGTAAAAATGGGAGTTGTCTTTTTTAAATTCCATTTACATCCAACAGTTCTTACTCATCTTTTGGGGGTAAAAATAGTCTGATTTATGCCCATATTTTTTATTTTCTCTTTTCACATTATTCCCTCAACAGCTCTTTTTGAAGCAGGTTCAAAAACAGCAACAAAGTCAAGGATCAGCAAAATATGCGGAAATAATCCTTTGATGCAATAGGTGTCAAACACAAGGCTCGGGGGCCCAGATACGGCCCGCCACACCATTTTACTTGGCCCTCAAAGACACATCAACTTCATGTGTCAATACAAAAATTGCCAATTGTGTTTACTTTTTTTTATAAAAATAGAGATTGCTAGCTTTTATTAATATCTGAACAGTTTTACTCATCTTTGATTTCAAAACTAGTTATTCATCAGTTTGTTGTATAGCCTACACTATATATAAGGCGTTGACAATCAAGTTAAACTAAGCTTGATCAGTCAGATAATTTAATTTGATAATTCTTACATATTGATGTAATGTCTTTTTTTTCCCAGCGTAGCCTACTTGAGGATGGGCGATTGGAGCGCTCTTGGCCGTTTGTTGGATAAGGTCCAGGCCTACTCCACAGCCGGGGGGAAGGTGTGGCTCTCTGTCCTCTTCATCTTCAGAATCCTGGTCCTGGGCACGGCAGTAGAATCCGCCTGGGGAGATGAGCAATCCGCTTTCCACTGTAACACCCAACAACCTGGTTGCGAGAACGTCTGCTATGACAAATCCTTCCCCATCTCCCACGTCAGATTCTGGGTCCTCCAGATTATCTTCGTGTCAACCCCGACCCTTCTTTATCTGGCTCATGTTTTTTACCTGAACAGGAAGGAACAGAAATTGAACAGGAAAGAGGAAGAGCTCAAAATTGTCCAGAATGACGGAGGAGATGTTGACCTCCCGCTGAAGAAAATCGAAATGAAAAAGCACAAGTACGGCATTGACGAGCATGGCAAAGTAAAGATGAAGGGGGCGCTGCTGAGAACCTACATCGTCAGCATTTTTTTCAAGTCCCTCTTTGAGGTGGGCTTTCTTGTGATCCAGTGGTACATATACGGCTTCAGCCTGGCGGCGGTCTACACTTGCGAGAGAGATCCATGCCCACATAGGGTCGACTGTTTCCTGTCACGCCCCACGGAAAAGACCGTCTTCATTATCTTCATGCTAGTGGTTTCTCTGGTGTCCTTGCTTCTCAACATCATTGAGCTCTTCTATGTGCTTTTCAAGAGGATCAAAGATCGTGTGAAGAGCCAACAGCCACCCACTATCTATGCTAGTGGGGGCACTTTGAGCCCGACCCCCAAGGATCTCTCCACGACCAAGTATGCTTACTATAATGGCTGCTCTTCCCCGACTGCCCCACTCTCACCCATGTCCCCTCCAGGTTACAAATTGGCCACAGGAGAGAGGGGTACAGGGTCTTGTCGTAATTTTAACAAGCAGGCCCATGAACAGAACTGGGCTAACTATTCCACGGAGCAGAACCGCCTTGGCCAGATTGGAGGAGGAGGGAGCACTATTTCAAACTCCCATGCACAAGCCTTTGACTTCCCCGACGATACCCACGAGCATAAGAAACTGCCCTTATCAGCCGGACACGAAATGCAGCCTCTGCCCTTGATGGACGCTCGGCCCTGCAGCCGGGCCAGCAGTCGGATGAGTAGCCGGGCCAGGCCAGATGACCTGGACGTTTAAACCTGGCCGGCAGCCTGAGAATCAGGAAATGATCACTTAGGTTTGAACAGGAGCTGGGCCTAACCTCAGTTACTATTTTTATCGTAGAGACTCTTGGGCTACGTTGACACTGCCCAATGTCCATCGCCAGAAATGTCCACATTATGATTCAAGTTTCAAGTGGGACTCAATCAAAGCCAAACTTTAAAACAACTGTCACTCAAATCAAGTTTGCAGGTTCACACATGATGTCAGTTACATATCAGATTTAAATCCAAATATGCCCAGGTCGCATTTGACAAAAAAAAATAAAAAAAATAAAAATCGTAATTCTTCACTGCAAGAAACGACCAGATACACATGGGCAAAAAAAAACCCCAGAATTGAGCTCCAGTGTGAACGTAGCCCAAGTTCGTCAAGAGACATTCAAACCTGTATGTAACACTGATAAAAGGTACAAGTTGCAAATAGTTTTTGAGGACTTTCCATTTACCTATAGGACCTATCACCTAACCTAGCCTTAACAAAGCACACCCTTAGAAGTAGGGGAAAGGCAGAGGTGATCCTGAGATGCAGTCACTCAAGAACAGTTGAACAGAGCGATTTGTTTGATTTTATGTTCAATAAACACTATGTGATCATTTTATATAGGGTCAGCCATGTTTCCACCAAGCAGGACAGTTCAGTTTGATTCACTGCGGTATGCTCTAGTAGAGGCGGCCATTTTGTGGATGAAGGTCTTTGTAATTGTCCCTAAACGGGTCAAGTACCAACCGTTTTGGCACACATAAAAGTCTGCCAAAGATAGGTGATGTATCGCCTATTTCAGTTGTTATAAAGTCATGTTAGTTATTCCTCATATATTCATTGTCATTCCCAAAACTTGCAATATTTCTGGTGGTGCATGAAGTACACATTAAACAGCATAATAAACAATTTCAGGATACCAGGTTGGGTACAAGGTGCATGTACCGTATTTTCGGCACTATAAGGCATACCTAAAAACCTCCAATTTTCTCAAAAGCTGACTTATAATCTGGTGCGCGTTATAGATGGACCAATATTGAGCCACTACAGCAGGCATGTCCAAATATATGGATTTATATATGGACAAAGTTTTAAAATGGGCCATTCATTGAAGGTGCGCCTTATAATCCGGTGCGCCTTATATATGGACAAAGTTTTAAATTGGGCCATTTATTGAAAGTGCGCCATATCATCCGGTGCGCCTTATAGTGCGAAAAATACGGTAGTTCTAATTTAGGTAGTTGTAATTGTACCAAACTGAACAAACAGTTTTGCTTGGTGGACTCGCATTTCTAAGAATTCTAAGATGACTATTTTATAACTGGAAATTGATAAGGCCACAAAATGTTTTCCAATTATGAGATAAGAGTTGAAATGTGAACATTTAAAAAAAAGCCCGCTGTGTCTTTCCAATGACACATTTTTTTTAATGGTAGTCACTTTGCAAAAAAGGCAAAACAAGGCTTTTGGGAGTCTGCGGAGTATTTATTGCTTGGGTTATGATGGAAATCCACTACTCCAATTACGAATTGACTACTATTCAGTACATCTGACAATTTTTTTTTTTTTTTAAACTCCCTACAACGTGTTTATTTATTGGCCGTTTCTACAGTCACAGTCACAAATCATCCAGACATCCAGATGTAGTCAGTCTGGATGTTTTTTTCCTGATAAACTTTGAATTTATGTGATGTTTCATTCTGTGGGTTTATTTGTATGTTTTTTTTTTTTTTTTTTTTTTAAAGGAGCGTGTTAGTGGCAAAATTGATGCGTCAGGCTGTAGTAACACAGCAATGTATTGGTTGGTGAAATCAGTGCTGCCTTTTTCATATTGTTGGGAGACAACCGGAAGATTTTTTTATTTTTTTTTATTCATTCGAGCGAATGATCTCGTTAGCGTATTTGTTTCCAATTCGATGTCAGCGTTGCTGCTTGAGAAATAGTTACTTAGTACTGTAAATCATGCTAACTGTCACAATGAAAATGTGAGTTTTTAGAAGACTTCTTCTAGATCTGGACTAATATTTAGTCAGTTATATTAAAATATATGCCAATGTAGCTCCTCAACTACAAAACATTAGAATCAATCTCAATTTGTGCTTTGAAAATGAGTCGTTGTGTTGGTACTTACATGGATCTTTCAGCTACAATGGCGTTTGCACTGTGATCTAGTAGGTGATAACTATGTTAATATGATGCACCCACAACGTGAGAAGAGTTCTGATACTGTATACATGTTGCTAATTTATTTTGTAACAAAATAAAAACACTAAGGTGCGTGTTACGAAGCATCCAACTGCTGGTTTAATTGTTATGGGCCAAATGTTAATATTTCACTGACAAAGCGGGAAAAATAGTCATTTGTTATTTGTTATAGTAGCTCCGACAGTGCTAATCTATGTACAGTACAAAGTGCATGATAGCAAAGCAAACGTTCATTGTATCTGTGAAAACTATTTTAACCAATAAATGTTTCTTCATTCTTAATAATCTGACTGGTTTATTGATTATTGTGCTGTCTAAAACTTGTTCTAGCTAACACAGGATGCTCGTCAAGTTAATCTTAATCACATCCAATAATTTGTTGTATACATTTTGTACTGTGTATGTATAATAATAATAATAATAATGCATTATATGAATTGATTTCTACAATGATTTAAAGGGACATCAGTCAATGAAATATGATGAATTACGACCACACGTAATGGGAATCGGGTTACATCACTCGCGCCACAACTTAGACCTGGTTTCACCTGGTCTAACGTGTACTCTTCCGTTACCAAATCGTCAGGTATGGCGGGAATGTGGAATAGAAACCATCCTCGGTCCTCCGTAACACCGAGCGAGGCGCAGTGCAATCTGCCAAATTCCCGAAAAGCACACCTGTGCTTGGCTATGAAAATAAATAGGACCCATACATGTAAGCGCTTCTTTTGATTGGGTCAACCACGCCATTCTTTCAAACAGAATAAAATATTTGGCTATCTATTCTATTGCTGCACATAAATAAGTTTCATCCTACATGATACTACATTTCAAAGTTTGTTTACTTTCATCTGGAGTCTGTTTTTTTTGGAATCCACAGTCACAGCTTGCTGTTTGTTCCAGAAAATGGATTTGTGGAATTCAAGAAAGCAGAATGAGAACATCATTTTTCATTATACTTTGCATGTCATCAGCATTTCAAATTCATTTTATGTCTCCTGTTATGTAAAAACATACTTTTGGGTATGCATGAACAAAACCTGAAGTCAGGGTCAGGTATGCATTTTTAAATTGAAGTGAAACTGCAGACTGGTCTTTCATTTGACGTCATTGACTTAATTTCTTTCCGTTCACTGGCACACACTTTATGCTAGTCTGCTCTTGTTCCATTTCATTAAATAGAACAACTCACTGTCAACAGCAGTTAACGCTTTGTTCTATTTATGATATATTTCACATGCCTACTTTGAAAATACTTTATTCCTTTGTGTTGACACTCTTCCTCCATTACCAACGTAATGTTGCGCCATAATGTAGAAGAATATGCACTAAATATTAACAATACAAAATTTATCTTGACATATGTAGTAACCACATCTCTCAACATTTTTTTTTTCTTTCTTTCTTAGTTAACTACTGACATTAATAGAGAATTGCATCATGTTCTTAAAACAGAGAAAACCATCCAACTAATGCTGGCATGGTTGCCGAACACCACATAAACCAAATCATGATCCACAAAAAAGGAGTGCAATAAGGTTCCAGGTATTCAGCGCTGAGCTTTACTCGAGCTTTGATAAAAGCTTCCGAGAGATGTAGTTAAATTTCATAACAAGAAAGGACACAGCTCTTTTTCACTTTTCCAAGTTCCCCATTTAATCTTTCCATCGCACTAAATCAAACCACATGTTGTACAGACTGTAGCCACAGCATGAAGACCACATGTGTCAGAGTTAAAAACGTAGGGGAGCAAATGGGAATTGTAAACTTCCATTAATAATATCTTCAGATTGGTTTACAGTGAATTTGACACACAGACACCAGAAATAGACAAGTTAATTTTGATCTTTCATTCAGGAAAGAAACATCACCTCTTTAACCATGCAAAAATGTATAAAATGGTAAAAATGTTGTTTTGTTTCATTTGAAACATTTAAAAAAAAAAATTATAGTCAGTGTGACAAAGCAAATAAGGAACCAACTAATTCCATCATTCTCACAGATATTCCCAGAAACAAATTGGAAGCTGTCCAAGCTCTCCAATAAATCAAAGACTGAGTACTAATGTTGATTTCTGCACAGTCATCCCAACGAGGTCCCCAAGCAATAGATATGTTCCAGGAAGTCTCGGTGTCAGCCCAAAATAGTCTTTCCGGGGTTAAAATATCACATTACAATGTGATGCTTTAGTGAAGTTCATGAATGAAACAAAATAAATTAAAAAAAAAAAAAAGTGATGGGCCGTATCTGGCCCCCGGGCCTGGAGTTTGACACCTATGGCCTCGACAGTTTCAAATTTCTTTGCAGACTGGATTAATGTGAGGTGAGAATTTCTGTGGACAGCTACCAAGACAAAATAAGGATGGGAAAATCTAGCCACAGGGAAATATTGATTATTTGATATTAAGCGTAATGTAAAGGTTACATTTGCATTACAAAAAAGGTTTCGGGACCATTGCTATGGAGGATGTTTGAGACAATTCGCTTCCCCACCATTTTTGTTGCACCTTCAATTGCGTGACAGCTACGGAATACATAAAATCATGACAAAGAATCCGAATGAGAGAAGTATTGTAATAAATTAGATGAGATGTTACGCCACCTTGTGACATAAGCCAGTTGGCATTTAGTCATGACCAGTAGCGGCTGCCATGGTCTCATTTCTTTGTTGTCGCATTGAATTTTTGTCATCACTGACCATGTTGCGCAATTAATTATCTGATTACGGGATGATTTTTTTGCAGTGTAAAAGTGGGCAACTTTTTATGAATGCCCGCTTGATTGAGTCTCTGATGCAACTCATTGAAGGCACAAGATCGAGGGGACGTTACCTATTTGAATCTGTCTTTTTTATTTAAAAAAAAAAAAAGCGCTGGACTGCCTAAAAAAGTCGTGACTAACTGCAAGACTGTAATTCTGTGTTAAATGTTCAGTACGTGCCTATATGTGAATTTTCTATATCTCCCAAAGGTCACTTTTACAAATCAGTGTGCTTTACCACCTCTGCCTGAAAGGAGACTATTTATCTCAATGTTTTTTATCATTTTACGCCACTCACATTTCTACATTTCATCATGTTTGACAAATACTGAAAAATGATAGTAAATGTTTATTTGATAACCATACAAATGTAGCTTTGTTTGCAGCTTGGAAAGAACACGCTAACAGTATTTGAATGTTTTATTTTTAGGGCAAATGTCAGCAGAATATTTGAATGTGCACCACATTTGAGAGGTCACTGCATTTGCGAACCAATCATTTTGCATTTTCTTTTTTTTTTTTTTGACGCAATAGACAGGACTGATGAATTTTGTGTTGTTTGTAAACTGATTCGCCAAATAGTTTGGGAGTTTTCAATTTTGGTTGTTTTTCAATTTAGGTTGTTTTAATATAATTTTGAGGTTTTTTTATTCTGTTTTTATATCATTTTTAGTTTTTTATTCAGTTAGTTATCATTTCTACTTTATTGTCAGCATAATATACATAGTACACTTCCTCACACAGTATTTATTGCACGACAAAAAGCTACTCCATGTAGAGCAGAATGAGTCAAATATCCAGGTGCAAACGTTAGTAAATCTTAATCTCGGACATGAGAACCGCAACCATGCTATTTATTCTGAAAATAAACTTAATCAAGGTTGAACTGACAAGTTTATGTGACTTTTCAATTTGTGAGCGTTATTGCAAAAAAAGCGTGAACTGAATGCTCCATGGATTACAAATCTGGACTCAGCAAGAGGCTGGGACATCTATCAGCGAAAGAAAGGCTTTCAGTAGGAGGCACGGGAGGCCTCCTGCATACTGTCTCCTCAGTAACCATCTCCAAACACACCAGACTTAGCAAGGAAAGGCAATTGAACTTAGAATATGTGTGCTCATTTGTTTTGTTTGTGTGCGTGCCAATATCAGTGCACATTATTATTATCAACTTTATTATTAAGACTTCACATGCCATATTAAAATTTTCTTTGAATTTCCTTGAATCTGTATTTATTGTATTTTATAATATGATTTATTTTAATTTATAATGTGTTTCGAAACTCGGCTTTGCCAATTGCAAAGTCACTTTGTTTTTATAGAAAACACACAATGACACCGCGAGCTGTGTTTGTAATTCCGAGTTGAGTCTCCAGAGGAAATGAGCAAGTGGTAAACTGGCAACGAAATACTGTGGGTGAAAAGCAGAAAGAGACACTTCAGGAGGAAAATTCCTTGAGCTGCGTGAGTGGTTACTTCTTCAATAACAGAAGATGTGTTCCAAGAAACATGGTACAGAAAGACTGAATGTTAACGGAGCAAGTTTAACACGCATGTTGTGGCTACCTTAACATTTGGTTGTGAAGCAACTAATTCTTTGGCTGAAATAAGTGACGCATGGAGAGAATGATGTTTATGCGTAGTCTGAGAAAGCACAATTGAAGTTTCCATGTGGTTGCCAAGAGTGTCCACAAAGAGAAACACAATAGTTACACTAAGATGTTCCACCTTAATTGCTCCACTATTTTTTCACTTCACGGCATGGTGTGTGTGTATTTTGCCATCATAACCAGAAATTAATAAATTAAAATCTGAAACTATTAACCAATCAGGAGTCAAACAGGGCATGCTTTGATTGGCTGTTTGCTATCCAATCCTAACTAATAGGTGAGAAGGTTGGTTATCTTTGTAAATGTTTTGTTGAGAAAGAACAAAAAAGGAACGTGTTGTCACAATTTAATGGAAGATCGTTTTATCTCTAGTGTCTGGCAACGAAAATGGTTTTGAGACATTCCGTTTTTGTCAGGTGCTGCATGTGATAGATGTCAAATTTATTTTGGTTGCCATATTTTTATAATAAAGAAACAATTCCACATTTGCTCATGTTATGACCTTGCGTGTCTAAATACTTTTGTCCATATGGTGTAGCTTTTTTTTAATCTTATTTGGTGAGACAGAGAAAACAACATAGCTTTGAACAAGGTTAAGAGTTGAGTTGTATGGCGTCAATGACTGTTGAAAAGTGATTGTTTAGAGCTGAGGCAATTTAGTTTCCTAGTTATCACGATTCTCGGTCTTAAATACCTTGTGAACTTCTTTGGAGTTTCCAGGCAATGCAGTCAGCATGAAGCAGAAACAACGACATTATCCCTTATATAGTTTAAGTGTTTTTGGCTGTTGACTGTGTTCCTCCACCACACACGCACGCACACTTCAAAGTCTCAAAGGTTTTAGCATCTTATCTAAACCTCTGTTTTCAAGTCAACAAAGAGGCAAAAACAGTCTTGCCTCTTGTGTTCCCTAAACCGACCCAAATCATTTGATTAATTTAGCATCGCCAGAGTCAATATTGATAAAAATGTAGCTGTATATGTTCCTTCAAAATAAAAGTGTAATAATTATTCAATAAAACTTAATTCATATGTTACTGAAACGATAAAGTTTTTTGTAAGTCAAATCAAATATTTTTAATACTTAAGTTGCTTAAGTTACTCAACTTAAACAAATCATTGCAATTTGTTTCCTCAAACCTTTTGAGTTGAATTTGTTGTGTTGTTTTCATCCTTGGCCAGGAGGTCAAATGCAGATGTGGACCAGTGCACAATCTGTAATAATAATAATTCATTAGATGTGTCCGGAAAGCATCATTGACAACAAAAGTGAATGTCATGGTTGCTTCAGTACCTGGCAAATGTTCTTGGCACATTTGACATTTCCAGTCCAGATGTTGGTTCAATGCTTTATAACAAGAAAGGAATACATTATTTAAACAAGTGAAGATAAATACATTCAGTTTCACATTTTATATCATTGCAACAAAAATCAAATGCCCACTATTCCCAAGCAAGACAACAAAAACAGCCTTCATGAGATACAAGTCTTTGCTTCACATTTTCCACTTTACTGGCTTGAAGAGAAACAAATTGCACCTCATTTGGGTGAGCCGGGTATTTTTAACAGCTTTTGGCTGGCAGAGCTGCAGCACAATCAATTGCACGCTCGACAACAGTACTGACTCGGCAGAAAATACTCGTTCATGTGCGCGGCAACGTTCGCACACGCTGAGTACAGCATCCAGTGGTTTTTACGCAAGAAACCTGCGCCTCTTGCTCTGTGTGGCCTCGCTTGACTCTGCCCAACGAGACTGAGTCAGCGAGATGCTACACAGCTGTAAACTGAAAGACTGAGCATGGAATGCCAAACCAACGCACAGATGCATTTTTGTTTGAATTCTTAGTAAAAAAAAAAAAAAAAATCTCGCAGCTGCAGCTGAAACTTTCACAATATCCCTTATTTGTGGTGAGAAAGCTCAAAAGTAACTTTGATTCCACTTCTAAGCATGTGTGGGCTTTCAAAGAACTGCTCCATCTGTTTGGTGTGTGTGTGTGTGTGTGTGCGTGCGTGTGTGCGTGCATGCGTGTGTGTGTGATAATGTCCTATTTCTAATAGTGGATGGATGGATGGATGGATGGATGGATGGATGGATGGATGGATGGACGGACGGACGGACGGACGGACGGACGGACGGATGGATGGGCATAAATTAGGATTTAGTTTTTATGCAGACATCTTTGGCAAAGACTACCGTATTTTCCGGACTATAGGGCGCACTGGACTATAAGGCGCACCTTCAATGAATGGCCCATTTTAAAACTTTGTCCTTATATAAGGCGCACCGGACTATAAGGCGCACCATTAATGCATCATGTCAGATATTTAATCCAAATCAAAACATTCTCCATTTTACCTTTTTTATTTCAATTTCAGATGCAACAAATTACTTTATAATCACAAAATAATGATCCATAGTCTTTTTGGTTCATGATTCATAGTCTTCAGCGGGCCACTTATGATTGATTTCATAACACATTGCTTCGGGCCAGTTTAAATTTAGGAATTTGGTCCATATACAAGGCGCACTGTCGGCTTTTGAGAAAAGTTTAGGTTTTTAGGTGCGCCTTATAATCCGGAAAATACGGTGATTTCACAAATTATGGTCATTTTCAGGTCTACATAGACCGAATATTAAATTACTAACAGTGCTCGGATTTGACGACTCACCGTTACAATGCACTTTCATTTTAAAAGCCCCGAGGCCTCGCAACTCGGTCAATACAACATGCCTCGGAACGGCTGCGGTATCAAGAAGTATTCATTGTGGTTATTTGCTAATACAAAGTCAGCCATAGGTCTGGACTTGTGTTGAACCTGCCTGATCTGGTATTATCGGAACAATTCGGAGATGCCATTCCAAAGATGCAGTTATTCTAGTAAATTTTACACTTTCTTACACAATAGATGGCTTATTCATGCAGACAGTCTCTCTGTCTCGCTCTCTCAGTCTCTCTCAGCATCATTTCAGTATACCAAATTTTGCCATTTACTGCAAAGCAACTGTTACTGATTGAAGTGTACATAAAAAGTGGAAATCATCCACATTAGTCTTTTCACTGAGGCAGTTTACTCTTTTGTTCACCGCATTCAGGCCTCCAGCAGTGTGGGGCTGAGGTCTTTGAGTACAAACTTATGTTTCCTCTCTCTTACATGATTACATCCACATTCCCACACACATTTAAGCCGACCTCTGGCTTTCCTGCAGAGACATTGTGCTGACAAATCATTTACAACTTTATTCTTGTATAAAGTATTTTGCCGTTATTGGGTTGCATTCATGTTGTGAAGCTGTTTCATCGGTTCGTTAAATATGTACAGTCAATCTTGTATCTCTTGACACCAGGGTTTTTTGTCGAGGGCCGCATCATAGTCATGGTTTCCTTCGAAGGGCCATTGAAATTGCCAACCCAAATAAATGTCTCAATGTCTCAAATTATATATAGTGTACGGTACTCAACAAAATAGTGAATGACTAGATGAATAACTAGTTTTCAAAACAGAGACTCAGAAAAACTAACATATTTTAAAAATATGAATGGTAATAAAAATTGCTAGCAATTGATCTAATTTTTAAAAGTGAAAACAATTAGTAATTTAAATATTGACATATGAATTTGATGCACAATTTGTCTTCGCGGGCCACATAAAATGAGGTGGCGGGCCGTATCTGGCCCCCGGGCCTTGACTTTGACACGTGCTTTACACTGTCAGTGACCTTTTGTTTCGATGTTTCCAATTAAATATTTCACCTGTAGAAGCATTTGCAAGAATATTTGGAAAATATGAATCAATAACATGAATCTCATTGTACAATAAATATATTGTCCTTGTAGTATTGGTTGAAACGGATTTACAATTGTGTTCTGTTTTTATGATGTTCACACTGTAATTAGTTCTGAGTGCCGTTAGTTCTTCAGTTTCTCTTCCGTTTCCAGTTTGTTCTTTTTATTCTGACATTATTATGATCCTTTTCCTGATACAAAACTATCAGCGTACAAACGTTGTCCTTTGTTTACGCAATACACAAAGCTCTACAGTTTCCTGCCTTTCGCAGTTTATTGTGTTCCAGTCCACCACCTGCCTCTAAATAAAAGCATCCCCCATGTTTAAAAAAATAAGAAGGGTCACTAGGAGTGTAGGGATGATTTCTTGGTCAATGCCAATTAAAATTCTCCATACGTATTTTGAAACATTGTTATTTTAATGTGTTGTCCGAATGAAAAATCTGAAAATTGTTTCGAACCAAACGAGGGTCTTCCTGTTCTCCTTGAAAGGAATTTAAGTGTTTTGCTAAACACCATTAGTTTCCCAGTTTGAACACAAAGAAACAAGACCAGCTGACCAGCAGACTTCAAGACTTGGTCTGAAGAAAACAAAACTAAACAAAATTGGCACACAGTCCAAAGCCTTGTGCTGGCAGGGTTTGAATAATGAGGAGCTATTCACCAACGCTGTGGATTGTACAGCCCAACTTTCCGCTGTTTTTTTTTTTTTCCACAACAGAGAAACTTTTCAAGAGGTATTTAACTTGTGATTCTGACCACTAGATTCTTCTTCCGTACTGATCAAGGCAAAAAGACTTCTTCCACAGTCCTCTCAAAGCGAGCAAAACAATAATATCCATCAGATCAAACAGTACCGACCAGCAAAATCAACATCTGAAGCTCATATATTTGATCAAAAATCAAAACTGCATTTGGTACGAGTCGTCTGTCTTGTCTCGACAAAAAGTTTCAAAACTATCTGTGCTAAATCCAGTTTGAATGGTTGCTTGCTCCAAGAGAAGCTTATCCATGTTTATATCTCCAGTAGACTTGATTATTGTAAAAGTCTTCAGACTGGACATTTGTAGAAGAGCCCTGACATAGCTGAACCTCCATTTTGACCACAACAAAGACTCTGGTCAATTAGAGGAGCCCTGAGTTTAAAACAAACATTTGGCTGTTATACTGGACGCAAATAGAATAAACCACCCACAGAACTTAGAATGAAAAGTTTGTACTTTTACAGAATCCAGAAGAATTCAAGGGAAGAGTGTTGGATAGGGCTTGAGGAGCGTCACTGGAAACACACCGTTAATGAGTGAAGGTATTTAGAAAGATATTGTCGTCAGAGTGCAAAGGGATATCATGACCATGTCACAGTGACACGTACACATGACCCAGGATAAACCCTCAAGTCATTCAACATTCTCGTAAGCAATCTTCCACAGGGAGATAAATACGTCATTCTGATAAATAAACATGTACACAAAACAGTGAAAGTGTGGCTCTTGACCAAATAGCACATTATTCTTTCTTACTCTCTCTGGAGCACAAAACAAGCAATTAGTCAGAGACTCAAAAAAGCTATTATAAAACAAACACTAGTCTTTTTTTTAATTTCATTAAGAGACACTGAAATAATTAATTTCCTATTAAAGACGACCCCCATCAACCTGATTCAATAAACATACTGTATTTCCGCACTATGAGGCGCACCTAAAAACCTCCAATTTTCTCAAAAGCCGACAGTGCGCCTTATAATCAGGTGCGCCTTATATATGGACCAACACTGAGCCACTACAGCAGACGTGTCCAAAGTCCGGCCCGCGGGCCAAATGTATATATCTTATATTATATGGACAAAGTTTAAAAATGGGCCATTCATTGAAGGTGCGCCTTAGAATCCGGTGCGCCTTATATATGGACAAAGTTTAAAAATGGGCCATTCACTGAAGGTGCGCCTTATAATCCGGTGCGCCTTATAGTGCGGAAAATACGGTACTTGTCATTGATTGGCTTTGACTTCCACTGTGGAAAAAGCTTTACAAAATCAATTAGGTAGACAAGGAGTGTTTGATCTCGCTAATATTCCTAGTGATCTGAAAAAATAAAAAAAATCCAAAAAAGGATGCAGGATGTGACATCTATTCCTCTTAATGCCAAATGAGTTAGACGCAATGCACACACAATGTCAACATAGGAAGTATTCCCAGAGATCCCTGACAGGAAATAGACATATGACCATTAACCCATACATGCTGTGTGTTTACACAGGCACTGACAGCTCTGTCCTCCTCCACAACAAATCGAGTGGAACTTTATAATTAAAGGCGAAAAGTGACATTAAAACGTGCTTGAAAATGATTAATGTTGCGCAAAACTCCAAAAGATTACTTTTGGATTATATAAGCCTTCGATTGTCACATGTGTTGTCACCAAGATTGGTGACAACATATTTTCAAAGATCCACCCATCCAATTATCATAATTTGAACTGTGGCTGTTAATTGCTAACAAAACATAAAAGGTGATGCAATGTTAATGTCATTTTTTTTGGAGGCTATGCTTTTGGTTGTCTTGATTCCAAGAATGATTTCATGTGACTACAAAAAACGCAAAAGTAATTGTTTAATCTTTGCTTTGGGGATTTTTTTTCTAAATGTTATTCATCACTTCCAAGAATATTAGCTAACAACAAAAGCCCGTGTGGTCATCGACAATTTTTCAGTCCAAACAGGTTATCTGCAGTGAGTAATAATTCAATGTGTCTTGACTGTTTCGATTTAAAATTGGATTTAAGCCTTTTAAACAAACAACCTGTCATGAGAAAACATCTTGGAAAATTTAAATTAAGTTAAGGTTTCACAGTAGAGTGTCAAACTAGGATCAGGGCTTCGAAGTACGGTTTCAAACTAGGGTTAAGGTTTAGAACTAGGGTTTAAAACTTGGATTGGGTTTTTGAAGTAGGGTTTCAAACAAGGGTCAGGGTCTCAAAGTAGGGTTTCAAATTAGGGTCAGGATTTCAAAGTACAGTTTCAAACTAGGGTTTCATTTTAGGGTTGGGGTTTCAAACTAGGGCTAGGGTCCTAAAGTAGGGTTTCAAATTAGGGTCAGGTTTTTGAAGTATAGTTGCAAACTAATGTTTCATTTTAGGGTGGGGGTTTCAAACTAGGGCAAGGGTCTTGAAGAAGGGTTTCAAGCAAGGTTTAAGGTTCCAAAGTAGGGTTTCAACCTTGTGTTAGGGTTTTGAAATGGGGTTTCAAACTAGGGTCAGGGTTTCGAAGTATGTTTTCAAAATGGGGTTAAGGTTTTAAACAAGAGTTCAAACTAGGGTTAGTGTGTCGAAGTAGGAAGTAGTAACTGGGGAACTTGGCAAACTGTTGACAGTTCAATTAAAATCTGACCGCATGCATTGAACTTTCAAAGAAAACAATGAATGATTGTTCGTGGCATTGAAATAAACGGATTGTTAAAAACATGACATTCATTTGACAAATAATTTCCTGGAATCTAACAACTGAGGGTGCACGCCTTGGGTGTGTTTAGAGTAGACCTTATGATGCTGGTGGAGACTCCTCAAGTGTTTTTTTAGGGCAGGTGACTATGGAGCATGAGAGTGGAGCAAAAAAAATAATTTATCAGTGTCAGATTATTGTTTCATGGGTTTGAAGTGAACAACTCCTATTATTGTTGCTACGGGAGGTTGAGGTGGATTGGGTCCGATTGAAGCCTGTTTTTTGAGATGATAGTGATCATACGGTGTTTCAGCTTCCTGGAAACCTGAGTGTAACGAGAGATAAGATATATTCTAGCATGAAGGAGACCACCAAGACAGATTATCTGTTTTAACTAGTTAATGACTGTTATATATGGTTGTGGTTGTTTGCTAAGAAAGAGGTGTGTGCGTTTGTTGCTATTTGTTAAATTGCCTGTATTACGCTTTGCCTTGCCTATGAGAAAAATAAATGCCGTCATGGGTAGCTAATCGGTGTAATTGCCATCTCAACTACCTTTACTTTGACTTTTACACACACAAATAAACATGCAATCAAATTGTGCCCTCTGTTGTTGCATGGTTGTGTGCAGACAGGCTTCATTAACTGAGAACAGAGAGTAGAACGACCACATGTTGTTTCCAAGCAGATATTTAGGATTTAAATATATATTAAATTTGCTACTGTAGGACGTCATCCAAACTACACACAATAGAAATACAGTGTGTGCATTTTGACAGAAGATGACGTCAAACGACATTCTTCATGTCAGAGAGGCAAATAACACTATGACAAAATGAAATAACTTTCACTTAACATAGGAGGTGATCTCTGACACCACTATTCAAACAATTACAATGTCCTGTCTCAATGGACAGCTTAATGCTCCACCACACCTTGACTCATGTCACCTTAATGACTCACATGATGATTAGCTTACTACATGACCTCAGTCATTCTTAAAGTATTAAAACCACCCAAATGGCATTAAACATCAGTCAGAGGCTCTAGAAAAGTTTTTGGATGTCTTCAAGTAAAGCCCAGTATCCCTCATACGGCGACCCCTCGCTACTTCGCGTTTCGTTTATCGCGGCTTCACTACATCGCAGATTTTTTTTCCAAATTAAAAGAACATTTAAAAGTCAAAATAAAACGTCTAAATTGAGGAAACGTGTCTAACCTTTAGGAGAATGTAGTATTGCTCCAAATGTTCGTTTACATACCTTTAGAAGTCTGATTTCTCGTGTTAGCACGATCGCGAATTAGCATCTTTACGCTAACTCGTTAGTCTGCCCAGTACTTCTTGTTGGTGACCATACTTCGCGGATTACGCTCATCGCGAAAAAAAAATTCCACCTTTCCTAATATAGTAATGCTCAGGTTTTTTTTTTTTTTTGTCAGTCAATCAAACTACTAAAAATGGTTTCCAATGTTGAACATAAAATGAAATGTCCTCAATAGCAATGCGAGACAGATACGTGCAATGTTGTTTAGTCGTGTAGAACAAACAGCCTGTATGGTTGACCAACATCAGAGGAATTCTGGCTTTCCTGGCTTCCCTCCAGACAGTAACAGAGAACTTCTCCTCTGACCTCCTGCGTGACATCCCAGAAGGACATCCTGAAGACGAACAATGGTAGAGAACAAAACTAGTCACCGGTTCCCAAGCCCCCACTCCCACTGGCATGAAGATATTCTGGTAACTCTAGACTGACCTCCTCTGATGGTGTTTTGCCAAAAAGTATATTCAGGTAGTTTCATTTTTGTGTGCCAAAAACATCAATACAAAAAACAACAACAACAAACATCTGTACCATTTTAGCACTGAGATCTCTGGATTTTTTCACTCATTGATTTTCTTTCAAGGAATGAATTACAGTGATCCCTCGCTACTTCGCGTTTCGTTTATCGCGGCTTCACTACATCGCGGATTATTTTTCAAATTAAAAAAAACTTTTAAAAGTCAAAATACAATTTATAAGGTGAGAAAACATGTGTCTAACCTTTGGGACAATGTAACATTGCTCCAAATGTTCGTTTACATTCCTTTAGAAGTCCGTTTTCCCGTGTTAGCGCGATCCCGAATTAGCATCTTTCCGCTAACTCGTTAGCCTGCCCAGTACTTCTTGTTGACCGTGCTTCGCGGATTTCACTTATCGCAGGTGCTTTTTCGAACCAATTATCCGCGATAAACGAGGGATTACTGTACTCTACTTTCCAATTCTTCCCAGAACATTAAAGTACTTGTTGAACTGTTCCCTATTTTGCAGTTCAACACCTGTTGCTGCTCTCTCCCTCACAGAGATCTGGATTTGATGTACTCTCCCTCCTATTTATTTGACTTAACACATCTGCTAAACAGCAATGTTCAAGAAAGATCACACATTGTTGGTGCAGCTCTTTATCTATACCTCCCAGCAGCTTTCAGAGGGGCCTCTAATATGACAATAATAACAGTAAGGTGACTCCCTTCACTTTGACTTAGGAAAAACAGCACAGTTAACGTTAAACTTGTGCCCCCATGCTGCTGCGCCCACTGAGACAGCAGGTGTTGAGATCCTCATTCAAAACTAAAAAGATGTGGGAACAGACTACCAATACAGAAAAGTAAAGGAAATGGTGATTCATTAGAAATACTACCAATATAACCAATTTATATGAGCTTTTTACATCATCTTACAGTACATAGATGTTAAACTCAAGACCCGGGGGCCAGATACGGCCTGCCACATCATTTTATGTGGCCCAAGACAAATTTTGCATCGACTTTATGTCATTACTAAAATTACAAATTGTCTTCACTTTTTAAAAATAGAGATATCACTAGCAATTTTTACCACCATTCATCTTTTTAAGCTATACAGTTTTCAATAGACTCTGATACCAAAACTAGTAATAGTTATAGAAGACGTTGACAGTCATAATGGCCCTCTATGAGGTAAACTATGGCTTCAATGCGACCCGCGACTAAAATGAGTTTGACACCCCTTAGTGCAAAAAGGTGTCAAACTCATTTTTTGTTGCGGGCCACATCGGAGTTATGGATTCCCACGTGGGGCCATTAATGACTTAAATAGAAATGAATGTGTGTGGGTATTATCCCATACATACAACAGAATTTTTCAATTAATTTTGAAATTGGGATTATAGCAAAAAAATGTTGCAATATCTCATTATTATTAGAAGGAAAGACAATTTATAATTTTGGTATTTTAACAAGAAACATTGAGTTGACACTTGTGATTTTAATTTTGCGGGCCACATAAAATGATGTGGCGGGCCGAATCTGGCCCCCGGGCCTTGAGTTTGACACCTGTACCTTAGTGGGCTTACAATATAGGAAATGATTTCTTAACTGCTTTAAAACAAAGTGGCTACACTCCCATCTTCCTTATGTGTCATCTGCATTGTGGTAAACAATACTGGGAAGCAAATATAGTACATGAGTCGAGAGGAGGCAGGAAGGATAGAAGTTAATTTGCTTCCTCACTCGTCATGGTCTTCATGCTCATATGGAGAGAGAGAGGCTGGCACTAACACACGAGCTTCCTCATGTTTTCTCATCCGTAGGGTTGAACGTACATGATGTCTACAAAAACACACAACCACACCACAAACGTGTGCTATTTAACGATTTCGCAAGTGGCAATTCCCACCAATATGACGCCTGCTAACGTTTCATTGGTTGTGTGTGTCACACTATGCGGTATTTGCGTTTGACTTCAATATTCCCTCACTATCTTCATTTGACTTAGTTCCAAGATTCCAGCCTCTCGCACAGTGACCATTGGGCCAACTGTTGCTAACAGACAAACCAATTTGAATAACTTTTTCCACAACATTGTCCTGTTTTCCATTTTGTGACATTGTTAACTTTGCGCTGTGATTTTCAGTCACTAATGTTTTAAGTTTAATGGGTTTGGCTTGAGAGGGAAAAATACTGAGCCAATACTTTATAGAACCTCATTTCATTGCAATTACAAGAGTTCATGAAGTAATGCTCACGAGTTCATGAGGTTCATGGAGATTCAGTTTGACCTAGAAAACTGATCAACATTTGTGTTCATTTTATGACATGGTTTGACGCAAATGCTCGGCGTGTAGTCATTCCCAAACTTAAAGAGTTGGACGGGGCTCCGTATAAAAATCTGAAAATCATCTAAATTCCACCACACTAACTGGAATCAGTAATTCCCAAATACTTTACGTGCAGAAACGTCATTGTTGTCTACTCGAATAAAATGATCACAACTTTTTATGGACCCAACTAACCAAACCACAGTTTAACCCCTTTTGAAATTTATATTTGATTACTCATGTTCTGGTATCAATGATTATTACTAGTTTGTATGACTATTGGTGACTAATTTTAATAACTGCCTGTCACCCCTTTTGGTGTTGCAGGAGTATTTTGACTGAGTGCAGAAGAATGTGCTGATCGACCAAGGCTACAGGGATTCATCATAATAACAGTCACATTCCTCTTGGCTACTGACCAGTAAGGAATGGAATGCAATTAGCACCTATTAGAGAGAGCTGCCTAGAGGAGGCCTGTCAGGCTCACTGGCATGACCCTAACTCAATGCTCAGAACTTACCAGGACACTCAAACATACCCACAACTTTGCTACATCATTGGGTTACTCCTCCAATGTAGTAATTGTCAGTTAATGACTCAGCTTTATTGGTTCTAGCCATGTTTGACTAATTTCATAAATGGTTATGTATCGGGACATATTAGCAGAATTGTTGATGCAATCCTGTCTCTATAATTCTATTTTAACCTTGACAGGACCTTGACCTTGAGATGGGCACGTCAATGATCAAATGGGGCCAAAATTTTACTGTTGACGGTTCTTGTGTACTTTTGTTGAGATTGGATTGGATTGGAGATGTGAACAGCTCACATCCCAGCATACATTGCGACATCCAGTGCTGAATTTTTATCTATATTCAGGTCGTTAAATTATCATTTAAAGGTATTTATGTTACCATAGTTTGTTGATTAAATTTGTCTTTCTTTCGTGGAGGTTAAACGTCAGGAATGCTATCAATTTACATTTGCCATCTAGTGGTGAACATTGTAATTACAACTGAAAACTGAAGTGATAGAAGCATTTTTGAGGGGATTGTCCGCTATATGCGACCCAGCATTTTTTTACATGATTGTTAAAATATGACTTGACTGAATAGTAAATGTTTTATGATGGCCATTAAGACCCAGGAATATTTATGTACTATTATTTTAGGTATTTTAAATGGCAATGGCTGTGTCATAGTCAGAACACCATTTAGTAAAGATGCTGCTGAAAAACATGCGCAGTTTGTGGAGGCACTGACTTCCCATCATCTGCCTTCCATTATGGAATCAGAATAAATGTAGTTGGTAATGGAATTTTCCCTAAATAATCATGTGCTTTTCAGTACAAACACACACACACACACAATATACACTGGCATATCTGAAGGCAGAATGACTAATAAATGTGACACAGTGCACAGAGTTGTTAAAGAAATTAGTTAATCTTCAGGCAGGGGTCACTCAGTCACCTGTAAAGACATTAAATGATGCTCAAAACAAAGAGGATAAGGATTAGTTAGTGTCAGGCTGGCAAGCAATGATGTTGTGTGTCTATGTATGTCTAGCTTGTTACTGTAACACAGAGAGTTTCAGATTAGGCTAGCTAATAGAATACAGGAACGGGAAACAAGTTTGACCTCCTTTTGGGAATTTCGAAAGGAGCTATTCCGGCAATCCCTTTGAGACGAACATTGTGATATTTAAATATATACCTCGTGTCATTTATCTTCTTAGACTTATCCGAGGTTAGGTCACATGGGGGAAGCGGCCTAAGCAATACTTCCCTCTACCTAGCTACTTGGTCAAGCTTTTTCAGGGGGATCACGACATTTAAAAAAAAAACAACAACAACGGAAGTTAGTTTTAATTATTTTGTTTGCGACTTGTTTACAAAACTGTGTTTTTATCTTATTTTAAAATAATATTAACCGTAATTTAACTTACTTCACATTTGAGTTGGAGTAAGTTTAGAGTCGTAGGCTTGATTAATTATTGTGTAAATTGAAAAAAAAAAATTGTGTGTGACAGTCGTAATAAAAAAATAACTTTTTATCAGACAGAAACCTGAAAAACTGGCTCAACCACTGGCTCACTTGAATGAGTGACTCGGAGTAACTCCATCCATTTTCTGAACCGCTTAGTCCCCACGGGGGTCGCGGGCGTGCTGGAGCCTATCCCAGCCGTCATCGGGCAGTAGGCGGGGGACACCCTGAACTGGTTGCCAGCCAATCGCAGGGCACACAGAGACAGACAACCAATCGCACTCACACTCACACCTAGGGACAATTTGGAGTGATCAATCGGCCTACCAAGCATGTTTTTGGAATGTGGGAGGAAACCGGAGTGCCCGGAGAAAACCCACGCGGGCCCGGGGAGAACATGCAAACTCCACACAGGGAGGGCCGGAGGTGGAATCGAACCCGCACCCTCCTAACTGTGAGGCGGACGTGCTACCCAGTGCTCCACCGAGCCGTCGGAGTGACTCAAGTAATAAAATGAACCTAGTTCATAGCAACACTACATGATTTTTTTATTTTACAATTTGCTCAGAAGGAGAGAAAAAAGATCCAGCCATTATGTCCGGCAAATGTAAAAGGAAGTTTGTGCTTTGGCTTTATTTAATTGGCAATGTAATGTTTACCATTAGCCTTGTGGACCTCCGTGACCAAACACCAAATAGCCCAGCTGATGTTATGCAACCATCGGCAACAAAAGCACCATGGAACTTTTATTTTGGATGTGCCTGGGAAAACGTGAAAAGAACACAGAGAAGCCTTGCGTCCATGCAGCCTCTTTAGGCCCCTTACTGACAGAGACCCAGCCAAAGTTGGAATGAAAAGCTCAAATTGCCTCATGTTTAGAACAGCAAAGAGCCTTCAAACCCTTTTAAATCTCACAATTTTTCTGTTCACTTTTATGAAAAGGTAACACTGTGGACTTATTTGATTTAGAATAAAAACAAAATATTCACTATAAGTTTATTTATTCTTTGGAGAAAAGCTTAATTGAGCAATAATTTGATATAAACGTGGTTAGCATTTATTGCTAGCAAGGCCTTCTCTGCTAGCCTTGAATCGAGCTAGTTGACAAACTGCAGGAAGACTAATAATGCTGAAAGAAATAGTTCCATAACATAAGGGAATGAAATTTTTAAAAAATCAACGAAAAACATCATTAGTGATCCTTCACAGTTATTATTATTTTATCATCGTGTGTCAGCTACTGTTTCCATTGCTGATTACACATCACTGACTTTCATATTGTGATTTATATATCCTCGTAGTATTTGGTCTTCAGTCCAAGCAATTTCTCCGTTCTCCTTTCCACCCGTGCTTAATTTGGCTTTAAATGTGGGCAGCAGGATGTTAAATGCCGCAGTAGACCATCAGTGACAGAAGTGTTTCAACATTCCTCTGACTCAATACCACAACTTGCAGTTAACTGACACGGAAAAGTATTTTGATTCATCCAAGAAAAACAAAAATAATATTGTGAAACCTTTAACCATAATTGCTTGTTTGTATTTCCTCTCCAAATGCCACTGCATAATTTAGTTTAGAATCACGCCAGAAAATCTGCTATAGTGCTAATAGCTACACTTTTTTTCGAAATTCGTTGCACAGCAGCAGTTTTCAATTATGTTAATAAAGTTAACGCTCACACTTTTGAATGCATCTAAAACTGAAATTTCAACAAAAGAAACTTGTTAAGACCCAGATCACTTTTACTTTTTGCGGCCTCTGGCCTTTCGTGACAGATAACAGTTGGCAACAATCACCACCCATGTGGTTTTAGAAAATTCCATTCAGCCACAGGATATAATCAATGGTGTCTAGACTTCGGATTCATTCTTTTTAAGCTGACGTCAGTGTCTTAAGAACGTGGCACATTAGCGACCAATGAACCTCCAAGGTTTCTGTTGGCGTAAACCTCCATTCATCCTTTCTCTCAGTATCAAATGCTTACAATACGTTTTATTATTATTGTCCGAACAAATATGTTTGCGTAGGATTGGACTGACTTTTCTTTTGCCAAACCCCAAATAAGGAATGTGCGAGGAAACCGGAGTACTTGGAGAAAACCCACACAGGGGGAACATGCAAACTCCACACAGGGATGGCCGGAAGTGGTACCGAACCAGTGCATCACCGTGCCGCCCCATAATTCATAATTTGAGAAATAACAGTTATCTAATAATATGCAAACGTGTCGAACTGCATGTCATGTCTAAACTTTCACTTGTCATGTCCAATGTGTTAATGGGTGTAGTCTTCACTTTGAGACAGGAAGCAAGTGATGTCCATATCCGCTTCACATCAATCCCCTCTGGGTATGGCTATACAGTAGGGAAAAATAAAAAAAGCACTGTACCGTATGTCCGTTTGAAAAAAACGTGTTTATGTGCGTTCATCTTCAGCTCTTCCTGTCAATTCCCATGGTGAGAAGTTGCTGTTGTCCCCTAGTGTGACAAGAGAGAGGGAGGGAGAGATGGATTTAAGATTTTTTTTTGTTGAACTTTCAGCTGCAGAAGAACTAAAATTATCAATGAATTTCCTGTCGCTATTCCGTGTGTGTTTGACTGTGCATTATTCTGGCAAACGTCAATGCGCTCATGACAGAGTGCTAGATTTAAGCCTTTGATTGACTGCAGCCGAAACCTGCACATATGGAGTGGTTAAAGCAAATGCTTGTGGTTAATAAACACTGTAGCAGGCAGTTAAATGGATCATAAACAAATGTCAAATGTTGCAAAGCCAGTAACTGAAGACAAACTGTGTTATTAACCCAAATATGTAGCGAAGTCCAAACATGTTATGGTCTGTCACTAACCTAAGATAATGTAGTGGTAAAGTCAAGCATGATAGAAAAACACTTCTCGGACACAATGTAAAGCAATAAAATCAAAAAGCGGTAGAATAAAGGCGCCATGAGGTGAGGGTGTGTTTTGAAAATACACGCGGAATGACAATTTGGTTGCATAAAGTCAGTGTAAATTTAAACCTGCTCGGACCGTGTGTAAATTGTGGCGCAGCTGATCCAACACGATTTTGGTAATGATGATCGACTTAACGGAGACTTAAATTGTTGTACAATGTAATGCAACATTTGAATTAATTATAATTATGATTCTTGAGACGTTGCCAAGTGGCCTCATTAGATCAAGATTATTTAGGTCTTTTGTTCTGTTTTGAATAATACACGATGTTGGTGAAAACAACTAAGCAAACACACAGCTCGGAATAAAAGTGATGAGAGACATGAGCATGTGGAAAGTCTGAGTCTTTCGAGTCTTCTCACGCAACTACTGCTGACTATCTGGACTTTCATTGCAAAGAATAATATGAATATTTTCCATGCTCCTTTGCTTTACAGGTATGTAGCATATGTTGGTTAGCCACGCAGGATGCAAAAATAATTCTAATTGACCAACTGAAACCAATGCTAGTCGCTTTGTGGTCATTTTGACCATCAAAAAGCGACCTGATAAATGATCTCACCGGAGTTTGATCTGAACATCTGCACATTTTTTTCCATCAACGTCATGCAAACATTTACATATTTGACGGTTTAAAACATAACAGAAAGATACCGAGTAGTTGTCATCAAAGAACTTTGCTTTACCACGCGAGTGTTTCGATGTTTGGTTTTCATGTTTTTTTAGTCAAGCCAAGATTCCAAACAACATTTTGACAATATCAGTGGAATAAGAAAACAGGTCTAACTTTGCGTTCTTAGCATTAAAATGCAACTGTACATCATGACAGGAAATATTTCTGTATTTGCTATGTTATATTACGCAACATGACCATATCTGTATTCACAACCATAAAGTTGCAGTAGGAAAAAGCTTCTATAGTTTGTTACTGAGATCCTTTGTGAACACTGACAAGCTGGGGACATTTATTGAATGTGATGTTAAGAAGAAAATAAAAGACACACACACACCAACACATGGACACACTCAATTTCTCACCAAGGAAAACAGTGCTTTGCTGTTTTAATGGCGCGGACCACTGAGCCCCTCTTTGCTCTCGGTTCTCGCATCAAAAGCTGGCAGCGGTTCAGATCTTCTTTTTTCGTGCCAACTGTTGCCACACACTCTCTCTCTCTCTCTCTCTCTCTCTCTCTCTCTCTCTCTCTTCAAGCGAGCTTCAATATTCAGGAGCCACTAATGGGTATCTTCTGGCAAAGCACTTGTCGCTTGACGCTTATTCAATGTACACTACGTATATATATATATATATATATATATATATATATATATATATATATATATATATATATATATATACCGTATTGGCCCGAATATAAGACGGTGTTTTTTGCATTGCAATAAGACTGAAAAAGTGGGGGTCGTCTTACATTTGGGGTGTAGACATTATACCCATTTACAACGCTAGATGGCCCCAGATATCTTTTAAGCGAATGCTGAACTTAACTCCCCAGGTCAAACCGAACCCCTGTCACGAAGAATAAAAATAGCGGTAGCACAAAGAAGAAAAATAAAAATAGCGGTAAGAAATAAAATAAAATAAGAAAATAGATAACAGAAAATGGAAAAACCAGAAGCATTCATTTACAAACGTGAATGCACTTTACATATTTAAATGTTCAGATAAGATGTGATAGACAGTTTTTGCATGATTTGAATGAGGCTTTTTCTTTCCAATATATTGTTATAATATTTTTGTTTCAGATGTACTGTAATTATTTTCTGTATAAAAATTAAATTTGGTGTTCAAAAAGTCTTTTTTCAAACTTGAGTCTTGAAAAACAGGGGGTCGTCTTATAATCAGGGTCGTCTTATATTCGGGCCAATACGGTATATATGAAGCTACAGTATAACTCAGTCTGGATGACCCTTTTCCATTACATAAGGGAACAAGTAAATATGTCGAAATGCCAATACAACAGTCAACCAAGCAACCCTTCTTATCCTTACAATGCTTAACGAAACACACTCAGAAAGTCTTTTTAAAGAAACCGTGTGACCTTGTCACATGAAAAACGGCCCAATTGCATTGGCGGCAGCTTGTTTCCAATTTCCACCCTAATTGGACCACTGCAGTATAAAATTAAAGAAGACATGGGAAGAATTAATCCACGGGTGTCAAACTCAAGGCTCAGGGGCCAGATACGGCCCGACACATCATTTCATGTGGCCCGCAAAGACAAATCATGGATCGACTTGATGTGTCAATACTAAAATATGTGCTAGCTGTAGCAAATGGATGAATTATATCATACCGAGTGGTATAATAAAATCTAAAACCTAAGTATCCAAAATGCTTCTCTCTTTGCAGGGCAAACAAAATGAAGTGAGGCAATCATCAGTCTTTATTACAAAGCCATTGATCAAGCTCTTGATGACTCGTCGATTTTAACGCACAAGCATCTGCTATCCAGAGGTACTCAGATTTTTTTTCTTTCACCAAATGTTTGAACACATTTGCATCTGGCCCGGATGGTGTGAATTGTCCTTCATCTTAATCTGTAGTCGTTTCAAACACAAAATCGGACAAGAGTTACTTTACTGAGCTTTCTTTCCAAAAACTGGAGGACTGCATCGTTAAACTGCTGGGTGTAATAAATTCAGAGATTAATTACAAAGCCGATTGGTCTGAGATTACCGGTTTCTGTTTTATTGGACAATTCACTGCAGTGCACACGCTCACATTGCCTGAAAATCAGAAACAGGTTTTTTTTTCTCTCTCTTTGGACTAAAAACAAGGCAAAAGAAGCATTAACAGACGTGGGCAAATGAGAGTTCTCCATCAGGACACATAACTAGTGATTTTATAGAAGGGCATTCAATTGAACTAAACTCAAACCTATTTTTTTTCAGCTCAAGAACCAAATAATAAATATTTCCTGAATATACTAATGAAATAAATCTGGTGTTATTTTCCATATCTGCCGAAACTCATCACGGCACCATCTTGACCAAATTTATGGCAAATCTCATTGGGGAAATATTTACAACAACACATCAAAACTATCCTGTGAGTTTATAACGATGCTATTTCCTGGGAACATGCAGACAAGTGTAAAACATACCTGCTGTAGCAAATGCAAGGACATTGAAGGGATCAGGGTATTTCCTGAAATATTGATTACCACATTACACGGACACCAGTGATTTAATGTAAGTCTCATGACAATGTATGCAAAGGAAAAAAAATCTCTCTAGGAAATAAATCCTCAAATCCTTGGGAATTAAGACATCCTGTGAATTTTCATCATGCATGATGTGAGAAAAAGGCACAGGGGGCACTTGTGGTGTGAAAGAGCATAATCACTATTTACATCTGGGAATTAGGGTTGGATAGGACCTAGTACAGCCTGGTATTGAACTTTGCACCAGCCAACACAGCAGCCCATGGACAACCCAATTTCTCCCCCTGGGATTCTATCCATCACTGGCACTCATGTGCCCTGCTTGACCTGACTGAACACAATGAAATCAAAGCAGCCTTTTGATTTGGTTGACATTTTTAACCTTAATGCTCCCATGGGAATACAACCCGTTTAAATGTAGTAGCAAAATCTGAGGATTTAGTCACAGTCTAATTAGCAAGAGAAATGTCAGGTGAGGAGCACAATTTAAAAGACAATGCTGAAGTATTTCAAAAAAATATATTTTTAAAAAGGTCTATCAAACAGAATTGAACCGATAAGGTCAAATATAGATCTCTTCTCTGATGCTGCTTGGACTGAGTGATGACAAATGTTTTTTTTTTTTTCTTGGATAATATTTTCAACTGCAAATTCCTCTTTTACTTAATCACTGTTTGATAAATCATTTAAATCAGGGGTGTCAAACTTTTTTTTTTAACGGGCCGCATTGTGGTCATAGCTTCTTTCGGAGGGCCATTATGACTGTCAACCCAAATAAATGTATTAGCACCTCATATTATATACAGTAAAAGCTACAAAACAAACTGACAACTCGTTTTCAAATCAGACAAGTCAAACTGGTCAAATATTTTTTTTTTAAAGATATTAAAAGGGAAGACAATTTGCGATTCTAGTAATGACACACGAATTTGATGCACAATTTGTCTTCGCAGGCCACATAAAATGATGTGGCGGGCCGTATCTGGCCCCCGGGCCTTGAGTTTGACACCTGTGATTTAAATCATTTACCAAATCTTGAGCTCTCATTGTAATGCATATTTGTGAAAAGTGTTCAAATGTGTATTATTGATAGATGACAGAGAGAGCGTGATGAGACTTTTATTCAATGTTCTCTCTCTTTGCCGACGCAAACATGCTCAGCTTCCAATGACATCACCAGCCTTCCTAAGGATTTAATTAAGATTATGTAATGTCAGGATGTCACCTCAAAAGTGTACAAGTCAAGTAAGTGCGTGCGAGCGAGAGCAAGAGAGAGAGAAAATCGTGACGATAAGTGCCAGTGAATACCCCTTTGTCCAAATGATGTTGTGTCCCATGGGTGCCAAGTGTCTGTTAAGAGGGCCTCCCAACCTCATTTGAAGCCTCACTAGCTTTCTGCTGTGGAGGTCCACACACGCACGTATACACACTCACAAGCACAAACAGACATGCTCACTCATTTATAAGTTAATTCTTCACAAGGACAAATAAAAATAAAAAAAATAGTGCAATTTTTCCGAATTGAAACTAAAGTAAAACAGTTCCTAGGCGAGAAGAATTGTTCATTTAATGCATCTAAAACCAAGTATGGCATTTGAGTTCAGGAACACCCACTGGATCAAGCAATATCCTGCCAAGAATGGCCAGGGTGCCAGTGTTCAAAGTATCAGCCAGGAGGTGGCACCCAAACAAATAATGACAAAGACTGCATTTCTTCAGCAGCAAAAGATCCAGCTTAGCAACAGCTTTGTCTGGCTAAACTCAAACAGCTCAAACACACACAAGAACAAATATGCAGGAATACGCGTCATCGGGATTTCAAGACATTTTACGTGCACACAAAAAATAAAATGATTGAGTGAGCGAGTGAGTACTTTTATTTTACTAAATCAAAGAAGGAATAGGTATTAAATGGATGAAAATTAAATGCAAATAGAGTTGTCCTATAAAGGACCCTCGCAATCCCTCGGTCGGCCATGTTGGAGCACATACAACAAGCCTCTAAAACACAGGTATCAAACTCCTTTTATATATTTTTTTAAAAATATTTGACCAGTTTTTACTGGTCTGATTTGAAAACAAGTTATTTGTCAGTTTGTTTTGTAGCTTTTACTGTATATAATATGAGGTGCTCATACATTTATTTGGGTTGACAGTCATAATGGCCCTCCGAAAGAAACCATGACTACAATGCGGCCTGCGAAAGAAATGAGTTTGACACCCCTGCTCTAAAATATAAGCGATTGTGTTAAGAGTAAATTAGTATCAAACTGTATCTTCTGATACCCGTTTTGACCTCCTTACGATTTTAAACGGCCTTAATGTCTCTCAGGGTCAAATATTGAATTTCTACATTTTGCTTTGTTGCTGCTTATATGCGTCCTCTCAAGGGGGTAAAACACTTTAAGTTAAATCTACAGGGGGGTTGTTCGTTTTATTGAAGTTGTCTGGGGCCTTTGTTGCGTGACGGCCTCAGGAAATGAAAGTGCTGTTATAAAGGCAATATTTCTGAGGGCCACAACTGAGCCCAAACACTTTGTTTGGAATCTGAGGGGAGTATTGCTCCCAGCGTAGAAACGACTCTAAAACCATGCAAGGAATCAAATTGAAATAAAGAATGTTAAACTGAGTTATTGGATTTTTATCCTGCAAATTCTAAGCGTCTATTTGTTGTTTTTTTAAGCTTAAAGAAGCAAAGGCTGAAGTAGTTTTCTCAGGTACATGCTTAAAAGTACGTTTAGATTAGATTTAGGGGGAAAAAAAACATATTTTGGTTTGCATTGGTTAAATGGGACCATCCTTTTTATTTTTGCCTTCCTCACTTTTTCAATTTTATAATCACTTCCCTTTAAATACAAAACATATGAATAAATAATCATGGTTTCATGGAATCAAATGAACACAAATACCAATAATCTCCAACACACTCACAATACAAGCAGGAACAAATCTTTTTAAAAAAGTAAAATTGTAAAGAATTTAGAGATTTTTATGAAATTGTGCTTATTAGATATGATTTGACTGAATGAGCCATCAATCAAAACGCAAAATGCAAAACACTAATTGGCTTTTGGCTTGCGAATGGCTGCATAATATAGCCGTAAACTCTTAAATAAAACAAAAGCTAAGAATCGGCCAAGAAAACAACATCATCTAGTAAATCAAGATAAGCAAGACCTGTCGCTGTGTGTTTAATGTTGTGTATTGTCATTTCACAGGGCACAGATATTTTCGTGCTCATCACACACTTATCAACAATTAAGACTCATAACTGTACGGTCATAAATATATTGTTGCATATATCATGTATTCATCAAACAGGTGTGCAGCTGAAGGCCATGCTGATATGTAACAGATGAAAATGACAAACGTATCTTTTGTTGCGGTTACTGCTGTGTTGGAGGGAACGGCTGACAGGTGCAGTGTCGAGATTGTATTTGTGTGTGTCTACTGTATGTGGGAGGGAGCGCCTGAGACTGTCAAGTTGAGCAGAGTTCATGATCGTTCATTAAAGAAACATCGCACTAGCATGCAACAAGTACACTTGCAAATTAATTGACCTATACATATGTTGCCTTCCATCTATGATGACAGAAACAGTGTCAAGAAAAGTTGAGACAGTTTACCTTAAGTTTCATATGTGTTGCTGTACCATTTTGCATTTTGCAAATTGCTTCCTTAAAGCATTTTAACACTGTTATATAGTAGATGCTATTAGCCCATTTATGGTGATTCCCATTATATGTTTTTAGCCGAGGTTTACCGTATTTTCCGCACTATAAGGCGCACCGGATTATAAGGCGCACCTTCAATGAATAGTCCGTTTTAAAACTTTGTTCACATATAAGGCACACCGGATTATAAGGCGCACCTTCAACGAATGGCCCATTTAAAAAAAACTTTGTCCATATATAAGATATATACATTTGGCCCGCGGGCCGGAATTTGGACACGCCTGCTGTAGTGGCTCAATATTGGTCCATATATAAGGCGCACCTGATTATAAGGCGCACTGTCGGCTTTTGAGAAGATTGGAGGTTTTTAGGTGCGCCTTATAGTGCGGAAAATACGGTACTTGCGCTGCAAACTTTTTGATTGATTAAAAGATGTCAACAGCAGAAGATTTGTCCATCCAATTATACATTACATGTAACAAAATAAATCCCCTCACTATATCTATGAACGTCTTGTAAATAAGAACTGCAGTCAAGTTAAGCAGTAAGCTAATGCTAGTGAGAGGCTAACAACTGCATTTAACACATTATTGTGTTCCCAGAGAAAATAAAACCGCACCTTCGATGCAATTCATCTAATACAACTACTCAAAATACATCACTCTCAGCTCTCAATGGAAAAAAAAAAAACTGCAAAAACAATAGCTAACAGTAACAATCAGTCTTGAAGTTCTTCTTTTCTGTGAACAACTTTGTTTGGTGTACAAACGCTCCATTCTCTGATGCAAATAAATGGAAATTTACAGGTTTGGCACTTAAATCCCAAGATTGCTGAACACGTGTAATGTGGCTAAACCTGCGTCAATAAACGGGGGAAAGAATTTAACTGGGACTAGTTAAATGAATCACTGTTCTGTTTCACACAATCAACATTTCTATTTATAAGTGAATTTAATCACCCCCTTAATTTAACTTTCATTTTAATTGTCACCATGTGTTGAGGTGTTCAAATCAGAGCAACAAATAGCTCAAAGAATGTCACATTGGAATCTTGTTTGGGGCTCAGTAT
Source organism: Syngnathus scovelli (assembly GCF_024217435.2). Lineage (NCBI taxonomy): Eukaryota > Metazoa > Chordata > Actinopteri > Syngnathiformes > Syngnathidae > Syngnathus > Syngnathus scovelli. The sequence continues at coordinate 6,670,542 of NC_090866.1, read as the reverse complement.
TAATGGTATCAAGTGTTTGTACATTGTTACAGTCTGTTTTCGTCAATGCTTAGTTCCAGTAATCACACGATAAACAACCTTTGATTCCTCATCCTGTGTTAGAACAAGTGGTACGAATTAAAATGTTTGTTATGTTCTTATATGCATGAGACTACTGGGAGTGGCAAAAACACTCACTGCAAAACCACTTTGCTACTGGTACAATTGAATAGTGAGCAACTATATCAACAATTCTCTCTTTACCCGCAAAATATGTAACAAAAATGCATCAAACGAAAACCGAAGCGTAGCCTGTTCCGTAAATTACTTTAGATTTCAAAATCTGACTTTCATTTGTATTTGTTATGCCAAATTCAAATGTTTGCAGAGACCATTGTGGGTTTTATGGAAGGGTACCAATATGTGTAACATCTCAGTATAATACAGTACAATTCTATAAAAACAACCACAATATTGTTAAATGAATACCAAACTGAAAGTGAGCATTATCTTCGGAAGAGCACCATTTTAGAATGCGTGTTTTTTGATAGTGCAGATGTACCTAATAAAGTGGCTACCAAGTGTATTTCCTGAGCCCTCTGTGAATCCCAGAGGAAAACCACTGAGAGGAGGCCATAGGTCACTGACGGAAAGTCAGCATGCTGCCAGAGAAAGTTCAAGACAAACATGACCATCTGACGGCAGAGAACCTTTGAACAGACACATATACATCCAGCTGTTACCACTGGACAAAATTCCTTACACAGGTCACATGGTGACAAGTGAAATAGTAATTGATTTTATTCAAAGTGTTTTACAAGATTCCAATGAGGCTGCCGCTTGCATGAGGCATTTAAACGGAATGATGGGAGTCGCTTCAATTGGCGGCAAATTATAGCAACTGCCCACAATGCTGCAAAATGCCTTTTCTTTTTTATATGCACCCGCTTTAACTGGTCTGCGAAAACACCAAAACTTGGTCTAGCTCGCCCCTGTCCAGATTTAGACCGCGCTGGGCACGCAAATTGAGTCCTACAAGTTTCTATCAAGCTTTATCAATGAATTACATTTCCCTATATTGTACAGTATATTAATCAGCATAATTCACACGCTTCAGTCAGTTTAGCAAAATCACAAATATATTGTGCACATGTGACTGATTGCTTTACTCAAGAGAATTAAATGTTTTTATATAATCAAATATTATTATTATTACTCAAATTGAATTTGCAGAATACAGGCAACATGTACTATTTTCTGCCATTATGTCTAGTTTTACATCGCAAACAACATTTTCTATGTTTTTTAGTGCAATAAAGGATGTGTTGATGTTCCTCATCTTATCAGAGCAGATGGAACAGGTTATCTTTGTGATACAGCTGAGTTAACCTTGGTAACACTCAACTCCTTCCATGTATTGTTCACTTGTTGCTTTTTGTCTGCTCTTTAAAATACAGCCGTTGAGTATTTAACACGCTTTTGATATCAACAAGGCGGTCAACTTCCTTCATGGTGCCACTTGAATTCCAACGCTTTGAACATGCAGCTTGTTCATCCCCATATTTCCTCTCAACGCTCAATGCGGATTAACAAAGTACCAAATGAGGCAGACCAAAGGCTGGCCCCCTCTGACACACACTCAAATACACACATGGCAGCAAACAGACCCTCTCTTATCTACTCCACAAATGTTAGTCCAGGGACAATCTGAGTATTTATAGCCTCAGTAACTCAATGCTGCTTCATTAAAAGTCACAATCCTACTATAGGGGCCTCTGCCAGAACCATAGAAGCAGGACCAGCATTGTTGTGTATTTCTAATTTGAACTCCCTTAGCAGCTTTTTCTGGTCCATTGATAATGTTAGTCTCAAGTTAAATAAAAACACATTGCAAACATTACTGTCTCCAGTGCATGTAGGTGTATGTGCATTATCTGCACACGTGGATGAGGCATAACTAGTAACCACAAAGTTGTTCCACAATTGGACTCGTGAAGGCCACAGAGTTGAGCCAAGACAAAGAGTCTTCAAGAATTGCACCCATGGGGGGTGAGAGAAGAGGCTTGCTGTAATTCTACGGTCTGAAAGTAAAGCTGCTCTAATAACATGCCAGGAGAAGCCAGGAGGAAAAATGCTGGCTGATCAAGCCAAACACTCAGAGTGAGAAATAAAGTGTGGAATTGAAGACTTATCTCGTGTGATTGTGCAGACAAGATACCAAAAAACAGGGATCTATATTGGAAAAAAAACAAAAAACAATTGCATAAAGTAATTAGGGGTCACATTTGTGTGGGACACAAGATATTTCTTCATATTTGTGAGGGTCTTGCAGTTGGCTGGCGACCAATCCAGTACAGTGTGTACCCCGCCTCTCGCCCAATTAACTGCTTGGATAGTCCTCAGTTTACCGCCGACACTAATGAGGGCAAGCAGTATAAAAAAAAAATGAATGGATGGGTGTTTTTTATGAAATTCTTTGCTCAAATTTAGTAGTTTAAAAATGCTTTCTTCATCGTTTGTTTATTTATTTTTTGTTTTGTCAAGAGTGATTGGAGGTATAAATGTGTAAAAATCTCCCAAATGACAGGGAGCCAATCAGTCAAACAATCAATATGATATGATTCACCAAATTAATTTAAATTACAAATTCTCCTGTCAATAAACATCTGTCCTCTGATAAGTGGAACTCATTATGTATTCAATCATCTGTTAAATGCTAGTAGACATTAATATTCATCCTTAACAGTAATACTAGCAATTCCATTGCTAAATGTAAGCTAAATGCCTCTTTTGAAAAGGAAGTCAACCCAAAAGTTTTCTTTATATGTTCTGTTCAGCTTGCTAGTCAAAACACAATGTTTTAATTAATATTTTGTTTGTGGAATATGAATCAAAATAGCACCTGGTTTAAACTATCTCAGGGGGCGGCCATTTTGCCTCTTGACGTCAACTGAAAATGACGTCACAATTCCGAGGTCACAACCAATAAAAGCAACAATCGCATCTCAAATTATCTCTTATGATGATAAATGTGTGCAAATAAATAGAAATGTTTTCATTCATCCACCATCTGTTAATTAGACTGACCTCATTTCCATGTACTGTATGTTGATGGCAAAGCAGTGACTTCAGCCTTGGTTAATGATATCCGGTCTTGTAATTCCCCACCTGCTCTGTTGCAACCTTGCATCACTCCCTGCTCAACAAACACAAAATTGAAGGCACATGCATACAAAATCACATAATTTCCTATTACTTACCACGTCTTTGTTGAACAAATCCCATCCTAAATCTTAGCCATGTGCTACCAATTAAGGCTAACAAGGAAGTAGCAACATCAAAAGGGGGGGAAATATATTTGTTTTAATATTGTGGGAATGAAGTTGTACAAAAAGTGCCGGGAAAAACTTCAAAATAAAAATGAGAAATGTAATAAGATGAAAAGACAAGAAGAACATTGGTTACGGAGGTTCGCCATAGTCCAATAGGTTTGATGAAATAAAGCATAGGTGTCAAACCCAAGGCCCGGGGGCCAGGTACGGCCCGCCAAATAATTTTCCGTGGCCCGCGAAGACAAATTGTACATCGACTTCATGTGTCAAATTGTCTTCACTTCTATAAAAAAAGAATAAATAAATAAATGAAAATTGCTACATTTGTTACTTTTTACTTCTATTTAATGTGGGCAGAGCATAGACCAAAAAAAAAAAAAGAAAAAGAGAAAAACTGACGCACAAGCACTTATCAAATAATACTGGTAGATGATTGTTTCAACCTGTCTTAAGTACTTAAAAACATTTGGTAGATTCAGTCTGGCACAAATGTTCACATATTTTCTAGGGCTTCAAAGACTCCATTTAGTTACTTAATTCTCTAAAAAACAACTTCCTGTGTGTCTGGGACATTATTACTTATGCTAAGATGACATAATGATTGTGTGTTTGCAGGAGGGATTGAAAAAGGAACAAAAAGGCATACCTATTGAATTACACTTAATCAGACATTGTTTGAAGGTGCAGTAAATTTTATGCATTGGCACTTGTCAGTGTTTACTTTTGGCAGACTGCAACATATTTAATCATTAGGCTGAAAAATAAATCTGCTAGTGTCAGCAGTAACTGTGTCTTTTTTTTCTGTCCTGCTTGACTTCAATCTGAATCAAGTAATGGGGAGAACAACAACTATAAAATGAATGTCCAATGTTTTAAATCCAGTGGAAAATGCATGTTCTTTCCAACAGTCCAGTATGAAGCCTCGAACCTGCTATGAAAACACACATGCCCAACAGAAGCGCACATTTGCACACGCACACTGATTTGTCAGAATTGTGGTGAGTTGAACTCTAATTACCAGAGTAGGAACTTGCACGCAAAAACATCTCGTGACTTCGGTAAACTCCATTTCAACATTGAATACATACATACATAACTTTTGAATTGCATCTGGAAGAGAGTGATTTGCAGCAATGGTTTGTTAAGTTTTAAGCTCAGCAGAAAATTGGGCCTGGCAGAGGATTGACAAGAAAAACAAACAGTAACAGGAAACCAAAGCCTATTAAATGTTGCTGTCCTGTTATGATATATATGCAACAGTAAATTGTATTATGTATTTTATTATTGCAAACTATACATATATATATATTAGTGTTTGCAATAATAAAATAAATAATAAAATATAGTGTACTCTTAATCCTACTCCATAATCTCCCTTGGGTTAAAGAAAATCCCAATTACTGCCATTTTAAAGGAGCACATGACATCTTTTGATGTAACATTACTATCCAAATCCAATTAGGTCAGCACTGTCAACATTATTTTGCAGTGATGGTCCACACATCGGCTCCAAATTCACAATACGTTTGTCTATACTGTACCTGTACTGTGTAAATACAAAAGTCAATTCTTTGTGAGAATACAGACCAAGCTTTATGTTGCGAATTTATAGGGGGAAATAAAGATCGACGTCAAGTCACTGCTAATATACTTGAATTAACTAAGAATTTGACTCAAGATTAGATGTAGGGCAATAAAATTGATTATTTATATGTAAATGTGTCCACAGGTTAAGTTCATAGTGAATAACAATAAGGTGAGTGTATAATAATTTTCATCCACTTTAAATAATCAGAAAAAGAGTCTTTCGATAGTTATTTGAAAAATATTTGGATAAATGGCTGACATGAGTGAAATAGCATTAAATAAATATGTTCAATGAGGACAGATAAGTTCAACAATAGAAACAAAGGCAGGCAAGCAAGGAAAAAGACTTGAATAATCCTGGCAACAGAAATTGTGTTGAAGAGGGGATTAAGAGTGGATAAACGTTTCCCCCTAGTGGCCATCTACGGCATAACTTCCCAAAATAAAAAGGCAACATCCATTATTTTCCTCTTAATTCAAATTTGTGATGATACCTACAGGATATTAAACTTTGGGTTTCTTTGCTACCTCTTTGTCCCAGTCGGTGTCAAGAATATCATCAATTGACTCACCAGAATCAAAGAGAGATGTGTTGAACACACTTTTCAAACCACCGAGAGCACTTGTTGGCGGGTCAAAATCAAAACATTTTCTCTTCATCTTGCCACAATTTTCTGTCTGCGCTGGGGTTGTGCGTTCCGTTGTGCCAGTGAAAGAGAATCTTGAAAGTTTAGCTAGAGTTGAGGCGGTGACTGTTGATTTTGTAGCGCTTGAAGTATCGGTAGATTTTAAAGGTGTAGAACATTCTTTACTCTTGTCACCGTCTTGGTTCCTTATGTCATCTCTTTGTTTTGTTTCGCTGAGACTTGCATGCTTTTCATTTTTTCTATATTCATTGTCTTTAAGAGCACTATTGGCCTTATCACAGCTGTTGACCTTCTGTTGAATGTCTTTGTCGTTTTTTTTTCTACGTTTTCTGCATTCAGGTGCAATCACAGCGGAATCGTCATTTTGGACTGATGATCTCATCTTCTTTGGTTTGAATATAAAGTCTGAAAACTTGAAAGGAGTAGTTTCATCTGAAGCTGCAATTTTGTCTTGTAGAAGAGTGTGAATGGTTTTCGTTGCAGTGTGACACTGAGGGTTACCCTGAATTCTGGAATCCAAGCCAGTGTGGGAAGTTGGATTTGAAACAGTGACATCTTCACTTCCATTATTTACTTCACTTTCGTCAAGTCCTTGCTGTGATTTACGCTGAAGCTCCTTGACTCTTCTCTCTTGTAAATTTTCAGAGACCTTCTGAATCACATGCCCTGAAGTCTGTGCGTCTTGGTGGGATCCATGCAGATGATCCTGATCTTCAGGTTGTTTTTCTTCAATCGTTCCACCTTGCTCGGAATGTGTTTTTTCATTGCATTGAGTTGATGTGAATACTGGAGAGGTGATTTCATCTGATGATTGCGAAGCAGTTAAGGAGTAAAACCAATCTAAATCCTTCTCCTTCTCAGCACCCTTCAAGCAGGTCTTTGGTACGTCAGATGATGTTTTGGTGAGAGTGTTTGTTTCTCCAACGTGATCATTGTGGTGATCAGTTGGCTGGTCAGAGGTAGAAGCCTTGATGCTGCTGTTCCCAAGCCTTGTGAGAGAGAAAAAAAAAAAAGTAGCTTCAAAACTCTCAAAATTATAACTGAGATCACACTTTCAATGTATTTTTTTTTTTTTACTCACCTGTCCAATCTGTCCATCTCCTTTTGAATCAAGAGGGGCAGTTTCAGGCCTTCTAACAGTACCTGACATTGTGTCCGATACTGCTGACCAGGGTCATTCGGGAATGAAGTAAGAACTGCATTAACACATCCGAGCAAACCGCCACCCTAAGAGAGTGCAGAAAACTTGAGAATTTTTGTTCAATAATAAAAACAAAAAAATAAAACTAGTCTAGTGTCAGTACTATGGATCTTATTGAATGGCTTTGTGCAGGTTTAGCTAGAGAAGGTTCAATTGAGTATATGTAGCTTCTCCACAAATTACACTGTAATGACCTCTTGTTGTTTTGCAAATGTGTAAGAGTAAAAAAAAAAAGTAGAAAAAGAGGGATTATTTTTAATACCTGCATGGAACATTCCATCACAGAGACAGCCATAACAGCATCCTCTAGCGTTACAGTCTCTCTGTACATGAGACGAGCATGAGCTGTATGGATTCAGAAATTCGTCATCAACAGAGTTTAAACCAAATGGAAAATAAAAAAAAAACTGAGTTTGGAATCATTTTCAAAATGGTCACCTTCAGCCAGTCTGCTCAAACTCTCCAGCATGCGGATGGTTGTGCGTGCAGCATTGCGGCCTTCACTCTGCCTTTGCAGTTGATAGTACCTTGTTAAGATGGAGTTGGCTTCTTCTGAAACCTGTGGCCGTAAACGCTTTATTACACAGAAATAAGCCCTCATTTTCTCCATGGACCAGAGGGTGGGGGAGCTCTCAGAGGGCAGTCCTAAAAACAAAGAATTTAAAATGGAATCAATGGTATCCGCAGTATTCCTCATGAGTAGGGTCTTTATTTGGTCTCTTGTCGATTTCTTACTTTACTAAGTTACCAGATAATCGATTGCACAGTTTTGTTCCAATTATTAAATTAGAGGTACTTTGCTGCCCTCTAGTGGATAATGATGGTATTATTGTAAAGATAATGATTAGTAGTCATATCTATTTGCAGGACCGGCTATGAAGAATAAATTACAATTTCTAATCCCCCAAAATATGATACATTCATTTATAAAATTAATTTTTGTCTATAAAATTAGAAATTCATAATTGTTTTCTTACCTATACCCTCCAGAATGAAAGAAGAGATGACGCGGTCCCACTCTGGATTTCTGTTGTCCAACATAACCAGAACCAGGTCAAAGCGACTTAGCAAAGGGCTCGCTAATGCGATGTTGACAGACAGTGATTCGTTTGGGTCGTACTGGCTTTTTGGATTGGTCGCAGCCAGAATAGTTGTACGAGTGTTCAGCTTACAGACTATACTAAGGAAAACAATGTAGAGGAGCACACAATCACACTTGGGTAATACTATTTTTTTAATATTTATCTTAAAATAAATGTCATACCCAGCCTTGGCGACACTAATGGACTGTTGCTCCATGGCTTCATGGATACTGATACGGTCGTGTTCCTTGATGCTGTTGAATTCATCGATGCAGCATAAACCACCGTCTGAGAGGACGAGGGCTCCAGCCTCCAGATGCCAATCGCCTCCATCCTTCACTGCTGCAACTGTTAGTCCTAAAGCAATTGATAAGGATAGTAACTGATTGGCTATGTCAGCATCAGAATGTCAAAAGCCTGACAGGGAGAGAGGGTGGCACATACCTGCGCTTGTAGAACCAATTCCAGTAGTGAGCACAGAGCGTGGCATCATCTTGGCCGCGTATTTTAAGATTTGAGACTTGCCTGTACCAGGGTCACCCACGAGCAACATGTGGCATTCACCTTAAGAGGAAAAATATACTTTAGTGAGACACAAGTTGTAGTCCTTTTGGTTTATTTCTTTGTCTACGGAACAGGAAAAAATACCTCTGGTCTTGGTTCCGCAAGAATCTATTCTCTGCACCCCTCCAGCCAACACCATGGCAAGAGCCAGTTTAATCACATACATGCCAAATAGTTGAGGGCACAGACTCAACAAGATCTGGTTCCTGCCTACAGATTAAGGAGAGAGAATGTAAATGTTCAAGCAGAATTTAACATTGGAAGTGGGTAGAATTCTCACCAGCTATTGGATCACATTTGTAGTGCTCCCAGAATTCTTTGAATTCCTTTTGAGCATCCTCCAAAAGTAAAGAAGCAGCACCCTGCTGGTTGTTGACTTCGATGTTGTTGGCTTTGAGAACCAATTCCACATCACAGCAATCACCATCAAAAAAAGGTTTCCAACGCTGGCACATCACCCCATAAACAGTCACATCATCTCCTGGGAAGCCAAACATCACATCAGCTGACACTACAATAACTGGTGCAGTTTTGCCAACAAAAACTGAATTCATTTGGTAGTCAAAATTTCAGGATCCTACCTGACTTACACCTGTCCACAAGGTCATCCTCCAGAACCACCACCATAGAACGAGGAATACTTCCCACTGACAACCTCTGCACCTATGATTGGGACGGTGATTGAAATGATTCCTTAAGCAATTCCACAGTACATCATTGACCTTACTTGCTCTTGTATTTTGATCTCCTGGTAATCCCTGCAGGCAGTAGGCTCAGAGCCTTCAGACAGACAAGTGAACTTGCATGAGTTACAGCCATTGGGATTGGGGCAGATCACCGGTGGGACGAAGGTGTAGAATTGCTCAAAGTCTGCCTGCAGCACGAAAACATGGCGACACTTGGCGCACATGTAATCACGCTCGTGCTCAAGGACCTATGAAACAATAGACAGATACAAACAGGGGTGGCTTTGCGCAATATGCTATCTGTATTATTTCTGCAGACAAATAATTTATCTGATCACATGCTACATTTTTTCATTAAAACTACACATGAAATCTGTAATTCATTACTTTGGCAAAACTGGTGCGGATGACAGTCCCAGTGACGGACAAGAAATGCCCAACATCTCTCGATCGGGGAATTCTGTCCCTTGTGAGTTCTGGGCAAATTGGTAGACCTGGGTATACAAGAGAGACGATAACAGTTCTTGCAGTTTGTCGACCTTGTGATGAAAATGTAAAACACAATTAATGTATAATGATTAAATTGAAATTAATGTATAAAGATTACATTTAAACTAAAAATCATACACACTCGCTTCTAAATTATTTAACATGAGGGATTTTGTGTAAGTTAAAATATTTGAGTATAATAAAAGCAAATAATTATAAAATATGCAAAAGAAGATGGCTGGTTGGACTCATTTTCTCATCTCACCTGTGATACGCGCATGAAGGGTGTTTTTCATTCTCTGCTTTTCAGGAGGTAATCCATGCAAATGCTTAACGGAGGCATTCTTTGACAACTCAATGGCTGTTTTGTGCAAAACCTTGTCAAATATTGTCAAGACATCATTGGGATAGGCGTTCAAATAGTCACCAATCTGTGGGCAAATAACAAAAAAGTACAATGAAAATACATTAAATTATGCAATGGGTTACTGCCAATGCAAATTCAGAACCCTCATTGTAATTTATTCAATGTGCCTTTAAGAGTGTCGTGCACTCCTATACAAAAATATTCTGCTGACTCAAGACATTTGTTTTGATTTGTTTATGTTACACAGTAATCCCTCATTTATCGCGGATAATTGATTCCAAAAACCACCCGCAATAAGTGAAATCCACTAAGTACGATCACCAACAATAAGTACTGGGCAGGCTAACGAGTTAGCTGAAAGATGCTAATTCGCGATCGTGCTAACACGCGACAACTTCTAAAGGAATGTAAACGAACATTTGGAGCAATACTACATTGTCGTAAAAGTTAGACATATGCTTCCTCAATTTAGAAGTTTTATTTTGACCTTCAAATGTTTTTATAATTTGGAGGGGGAAAAATCCGCGATGCAGTGAAGCCGCGATAAACGAAACGCGAAGTAGCGAGGGATCACTGCACTCAACAGCTCTAGTATAATCACCTCCATGCTGGCTTCAAACAATGACATGGCATTGATAACAACAGGCTGATGACTGTCGTCATTGGAGGTTGCAGTTAGCTTAATAATGTCCCCGAGATGATACTCTGTGATATACGCTTCGAACATCTGGCTAATCAGAGTCTCCTGTTCTACATTTATAGCCATGTTGAATGGAGATCCACCTGGAGATCCACCTGGAATGACAGACGAGGCAAATGTTGATTGTCATGACCACAAGTTTGGACCAAATGAAGTGTCAAAACTAAACGGAAAAACATACCATGAAATACACCCCTGCTTCTTAACAATACATTTGTGGCGTAGTTTTCGATGTGTGGCGGAAAAAAAAGCTTGCTTCAACAGCTAAGCAATGCTCCAACCTTTACGTCGCGGAGTACGAACTAGAAATGTAGCATTTTTTTTACAGTAATTGATTTTTACTCCGATTTTTAACTACGCACCTGGTGATGATGATCATAATAATGTTGGTAATTACAGTTAAATTAAGAAATAGGCCAGCATCGCCTCAATAAACACTTATTTTGAATAACGTCAAATTCCCCGCTTAAGATTCGCGCGTGAATTATAATAATACCCGAATCTTGTCTTCAAGGCAGGAAATGTTACCAAACAGTATATGAAGCAAATTATTATTTTAACAGTTGGTTATTTCTCTATGGAAATGTCAGACTTAAAGCGTTTAATTGATAAATAGAACGATTACAGTACAGGAGAAATTAGCAACTGAGGAAAAAACATACACATAAGTTTAAATGCAGGGAAAAATTTTCCTTTAAAACGGAAAAGGAATTCACAATAGTGAAATATTTCACTACATGGGAAATTTTCAAAGTGAATTTTAAAGATTAAACAGCCATAAGCACGTAGTGACCCATTAAAGCGGCTCACTAAAGTCAAAATAAAATAAAAGAAAATAAATCGTACGCTCCTGTCGACATCTCATGGGCTTGCTCCACGCGTGGAATCCCACGTGAGGTTTGTTACGTAAAACTCCTTTCTGACCAATCAGCCCCGAAGCACTTGAAACGGAAGTTGTAGGAGGCTCGTCCACACAACGGTAAACATTCGCATCGCATCACCCAAAGCCTTCGGGAAAAAAAAACGAAAACCGAGAATACTTCGTCAAAACAGTCCAGGTTTCGAGATGAAACACAACTCAAACGTCCCGGCTTTCCTCACCAAGCTGTGGACGCTGGTCGAGGATGCAGACACGAATGAACTTATTTGCTGGAGTCAGGTAATGTGTGCCATTAGCCTGCTTGTTGGAGAAGCTAACACAAAACAGGTGCTCGCAACAATAGCACACGGATCGTCGTATTGAATTGTTGTGACTGTTACCAAGTTAACAAGTGACGGGGCTTGTCAAATTTAAACGTTCTCTAAATTAAACGTGGGTTTTTATTCGACCAGCTAAACGTGTACGCGAACGGTTGAGAGTAGCTAGCAAGGGGCATTATAGTGTCAAAGCTGTATGCTAAAAAATGTAGCTGAGTCAACAGTCATTTTCGTTTTACATTAGGACGCATCAAAAATATATCCATCAATTTTACAATGCCCAATTATTAATTTTGTTTTTAAGGAGGGCAATAGCTTCCTGGTGCTGGATGAACAGCGGTTTTCCAAGGAAATTCTCCCAAAGTTCTTCAAGCACAACAACATGGCCAGCTTCATCAGGCAGCTCAATATGTGTAAGATACATTTTTATTGCATAGAGAAGTAGTAGAACATTATTGTTAGCAAAATTCCTTGCTTGTCATACAGCTGTTATGTTATGATTAAAGTATGTAGTTCTGTGCAGAGCTCTCGTGACATCATACAAGACAAACTTTGGAGGCTTCTATTTCTTGAAGATGATGGTCAATTTAAAAATAACAAGTACTCCATAATCGGCCTTTGAATTCACAGGGTCTACTGTACAATGAATTCAATTCTGATCTACTTTAATTGTTGCAGTCATTGAGTTGTTTTAACCATCTATCAAAATACATTTTATATTGTTCATTTTTTGCTTAATAGTGACAATATTGAATAGGTTTTGTTTGTAATGACAGTCCTTACCCATAGTATGTTGCTGCACATGCTGATTCACCATGCATGATTGTCATTTATTCAGATGGATTCCGTAAAGTGATGCACATTGACCAAGGTATTGTCAAGCAGGAGAGAGATGGGCCTGTGGAGTTTCAGCACACTTACTTCAAACACGGACAGGATGACCTGCTTGAGAACATCAAGAGAAAGGTGAATGTTATTGAATTTGTTATGTTCACATTTGCAAACAGTGCAATTTAAAAAAGAAAAAATACATAAAGCTCATTGATTTTGTAGTTTTTTGGTCTTTTTTTTTCTGCTGCCACACATTTAAGCGCAATTGCTTCTGTCAAGTCATCAGCCAAATTGAGAAACTCTGCTAAAGCTAATCAGAGTCTGTCATTTTTGTGTTTTTCTTGGGGTGGTCAAAATCTATCAATCAGGTCTCAAACACGCGCCCCGAAGAAAATAAAATTCGACAAGAAGACTTGTCCAAGATCTTGGCGAGCTTTCAGAGTGTTCACAGCAAGCAAGAAAACATCGACGTCAGACTAGCAACACTGAAGAGGTTAGTGCAGCCTCCAGAAAGTTGGGTTAGGTTCAATCTTTCGGATTCCCCCCCTCTAAGCAGACATTTCTTTCACATTAATTTTCTTGTTCAGGGAGAATGAAGCTCTGTGGACAGAGATCTCTGATTTAAGGCAGAAGCATGCACACCAGCAGCAAGTCATCAAGAAGGTACTGTAAATTTGGGTCTTTACGTGGTCTTTCTTCTTAATGATGGTTTTCTCTTTCAGCTCGTACATTTCATTGTCACCTTGGTACAAAACAACCACCTGCTGAATTTAAAGCGCAAAAGGTGAGTGTTCAAGTATAGATGAATTGCAATATTTGATGACTTACTTACATTTTTTATTTTATTTTTTGGCAGGCCCAGTCTCATGAACAGCAATGGAAAGAAGACCAAATATTTTCACGAGATCTACGATGACAAAGTTTGTGTAGAGGTCAGTGCCAGCAATTTAAGTCAATATTTTTCAGTCCCGATTGTATTGCTCAATAGGATAATCGAACAGACACAATAAACATTTAGTACATTTCAGAAGTCAGTGTTTATCAGTCTATAAAAAAAAAAGTAATAATAATAATGACAAATGTGTTATTAATCCTCCATGTAGTCTAGTAACCAGTGATTCTGTATAGTTGGAGTGGTTCGGTAACTGTTTTTAAATGAGGTTGATTTTTCTGACCTACTAGTCACCTGTCAGCAGTCGGAATAGTGTTAAGGCCTCTGACGCGTTAGATGACATCATCATCTGTGACTTCACGGAGAACGACGTCGAGAGAGCCACCGATATCACAGATGGGTCACCCAGAAACGAGCTTTGGTGAGTCAACTGACTTGACATATTTTAATGATTTGGTGACGTTTACTGCCAGTACAGAAAAAAAATATTGTTAAATTAATTTGATTTCCTCAGTGACGTTGAAATAGTGGAAGTAGACCTAGACGACTGCCCGGTGCTGGAAGCTGAGGCAGAGGGCAGCGCAATCTGCATCGAAGATGTCAAAGAGCCTGACGTGGGACAACCGAAGAGCAGCACATTGGATAGCAACAGACCAACCAGCAGCGCTCTTCAGCTCAATAAATCGTCTGGTCTTAGTCTAGATGACCCCGTCATGATGATGGACGCCATATTAAAGGAAAATGGGGCCATCTCACAGAATATTAACCTCCTGGGCAAGTAAGTTTACCGTCATGTCTGCTATCTTTTCGACATGTTGACGTTGTTCTGACTTTAGGTGGGCAGTTGAAGGTTTCATAAAATAAATTGTGAACTTCTTGTTGAACACTTTCCTGATGCAGATTTGGATCAAAATGTATTTAATAACAAAAACAAATGATTATATTTTTTAATGTTTAATCATTGTTTTAATACACTTGGCCTGTTATTAATTCAATCTAAAAATATTTGTTTAATGTAATACATACCAGCTGGTACATTCATCAATCAGTGAGCACATTTATTTTTACTTTGGAAATACTGGCATCATGCCTATGATACAGCTAATCACTGTGGTGATTTGTCCCCGTTGTCAGGCTTGAGCTAATGGACTATCTGGACAGCATTGACTGCAGTCTTGAGGATTTTCAGGCTATGCTTTATGGAAAACCGGGTATCGACGTAGATACTTTGGAGGTAAAACACATAAATACATACATTACCTGTACGTAAATCTTCAAGTAACATCCTAATCGTAACTATTTGGTTTCCTCTTATTTCCAGGAGAGTACGTCATCCAAACAGATCCCAGCCCAAACAAATAATGGCAAGCTGGTGGGAAACAACACAGGTGAGTGGGTTTCCTCACATTTGACCTCTAAGGTCACACATATGGGATAGTTGTTAGCTTACTTCATATTGTGCCTATTGACTCCTTGTTGTTTGCGTTCAGACAAGCAGTTGATTCAGTACACTTCCTGTCCGCTGTTGGCCTTCCTGGATGGCTGTACCACGCCTGCAGAAGTGGAGCTGGGCGGAGGGAGCAGCACCCAGCCAGAGCTCTCAACCGCCTGTGTCGGGTCAGAACCGCCGTCGGAGCTGCTGGACAGCAGCGTCGAGTCAAAGCCGCCCGGCCGAAGCTCCCTCATCCGCCTGGAGCCTCTAACAGAGGCCGAAGCCAGCGAAGAGACCCTTTTCTACTTGTGCGACCCTCAGGCCATCTGCCCTGAGATAGATGGGGTGTAAGCATTGAGGCGACAATACTGTTTTGCATCCACTCTAGCTGCAGTTTGTGCCTTCAACGATAAGGCTTTTACACTGAACCGGTTATGAAAGGAAATTAAGCTACATTTTTATAATTACTGTACTTGTTACATGAGGCTTTGTTGCCATGTGAAAAAAAAATTGCACTGCTACTTCTAAGAGTTGCATCAGCCGTTAAATGTCACGTTAACTTCAGGATTAGTTTCCACCTGTCCATACATTCTTCATGACTACAAACTGGGCACAGGTCACAAATTGAGGGCATTTCTCTCTGGAGAAGCTGTAACTTGTCTTGTTAAAGGGAAATGTTTTCTGCCATTTGGTCAACATGTTTGTTGTTGGTCTGGATTGTTCATATGCCTGTTCTCATCTTATGCTTAAGTACGTGAAGTTTGGCACAAACTAGCTGGCGTAAAACGGCGCTTATATGTCCCTGCAGTCAGGTTCAAAGCTAAAAGAAAATACTGATAT
The DNA here is from genome assembly GCF_024217435.2 of Syngnathus scovelli. NCBI lineage: Eukaryota > Metazoa > Chordata > Actinopteri > Syngnathiformes > Syngnathidae > Syngnathus > Syngnathus scovelli. Next base: position 6,654,716 of record NC_090866.1, on the reverse strand, counting down.
GCTTTCCTTAGCAAATAGACTGTAAATACTTCTATTTATTCTTGTTAAGTTTGTTGTTCTCATTGTCTTTCCACAACATTTGTCAAAAAGCAACATTCCTGATGTTAAGCGTCACTGTCAGGCTTGCTTCTCTTTGAATTCCCTTGGACTTGTTTTCATAACATTCTTGACAACTGGAACAAAGCTAATATAATGAGCTTAGTAACTACAAAAGTAGATGGTAATGTGATTCTAATTAGAAAAACATTGGTCTTTGAATCAGTACACAGATGTGTAAAAGGTTTGTGTTGTATGGGTTTTTAGAGCAGCTTATTTAGATTTGGAGTTTCACTGTCATACATTATCAATTTAACAGTATTAAATGATGTTCATCTAACAATCGAAAACTGCTATTAACACACATCGTATGTGTGCAACATTAATTGTATTAAATTGGACCACTGTGAGGATGCATTAAACTGGTAAATTATGATCTTGTAATATATGTTAGTCATTGCAATATTAACAATGCTTTTATGAAATGCTCGATAAGAAAATATAGTATACCCATGATCCTTTTGTGTGTAAAATACAGTATATTCAGATATAAAGAGAAATTATTTGTAACGGCAAAGAGGTGAAATTGAAACCTATCAAGTTGCATAGCACACAAGATTTATACCTAATGCTTTGAATGCCAAAAACATTAGTTTAAAACTAAATATAGCAGTGAGTAAAAAAAACATTTTCAACATAGAAATGTTGGATGGTTCCAAAATGAGCAGTGGTCCCACAAGCAGAATTTCAATACAGTTCTTCTACAGACTTAGATTGTGAGAAGTTGAATATGTGCGTGTTACCTATTAACCTCACTAGTTTTTATTGACTAGAAATACAAATTTGTCCTAGTTGTCAAGAATTAAATGGGAAACATGTTATTTAGCTCCCAGAGAATGTTGGTCATTGCTTGTATTTGGCCTCAAAGTTGATCAGCTGTCTGTTAAGGTCTTTGTTGTCCACTATTTTCAACATGGGATCAAAATGAAACTGATTTTAAGCTGACATGTCATGGTTATATATTTTCAGTTGTTTTTTTTGTTTGTTTGTTTGTTTGCCGAAGTAGAGTTTACTTGCGCCGCACACTTTTTGATTGATTAAAAATATGTGAATACTGATTCTGATAAGACTTGTCCATACAACCATACATGACACGTAACGAAATAAATCCCTTTACAATATTAATGAACACGTCTTGTGAACAAGCACTATAGTCAAGTTAAGAAGCTAATGCTAACGCAAGAGTTAGCGAGAAGCTAACGAATGTATTTAACACATTACTGTATTCCCCAAGAATAAAACAGCACCTTTGATGCAATTCATCTGATACAATTACTCAAAATACATCCACAAGAAGTCAAAACAAAGCGCTAAAATCAGACAGACTGATGCTAATGCTATGAAAACGAGGGCATCATAGACACGCAATAATATGGAAGTGAAATACAGTTTGTTACTTTTGTGTCATCGCAAGCTTACCGCTTTACTGTGTCGATCGTTTCCATAGACTGAAGGAACTGAGCCCTCAATGAAATGAAAAATTATTTTGTTTGGACAGCAAAAGTCTCTCCGAGTAATAAAGATGGCGGATTTGTGTAATTGGCTGCACCCATTACCTTATTAGTAGTGCTGCCCCAAAGACTGACGTACTAAATATAAACATCTTACTTTCTTATAAACAACAAAATCTGGTGAAACCTTAGTGTATAACAATACATAATTTTTCCATTTCAGTTTATTGTTTTATTAAATCAGTTACAATACACTTAACATTTCAAAAGTCAGATTTGGATCAAAGCAGAGGTTATAGCCATAATACATTACAAGTGCAGAGTGTGGAAATAAATGTTAACACCATAACTTCAAAAGTTGCAAGTCAAAAGGTAGCGCTAATTATATCTATCAAAATCAATAATCTATTGTGTGTGTGGAGGCAGGTAACTTTACTATCACAGCAGCAGACCTGCTTATTTCAACAAGTTTGTCAGTGTGTGACATGTTTGGATGATATACACTAGATGGACAAAAATATTTGAAAATATTCAAATAATCCAGGCAACATTCTTCACCAAATATTTCAGACAGTATATAAAACAAAACAGAATTTTAGTCTCATTTTAACTGGTGCGGTTTATAGTCAGCAAATTGCAGTACTTTTTGGGATCACTTTGGAAATTGTTCTTTTTTTTTTTTGTTCCAGCATGACGAGAATGACTTCACTTTCAGATTTACCACATTTGTCCAAATAATGATTACACCCCTCAAATTCTCAAGCAGATGTCACCTAAGATTTTAAAATAAAACCATGCAACTGTTTTAATAGAAATAACTGGGAAACATACATTAATATATTTACAACAGGAACCACAACACATTGCTTTAGAGTCACAATAACAAGCAAAAGAGACTTGGCTGCAATTTGGAGATGGAACACACAAAAAAAAATTAAAAGCAGAAATAAAATCCTATTTACCAAACAGCTTAATCACACCTACTTTTTGTGGTCTTTGCAGTAATAAAACACAAGCTAAGCTGAGAATGGCTAATATGTGCAAGCGATGGGGACAATGAGTGTGTTTCACTCAAAGTCCCTGTTGACCAGGACGAGTGGGGCCACCAGCGTCCACACATAGAGAGCGATGCAGATCCAGCTAGAGGAGATCTTCACCCACACAGAGGGCCATTTGCTCGTCATGGCCTCGTAGTTGGAGTCAGGGCTGCAGGGAAAACACAATATACTGTAGAGTGAAATCGGTCTGAATTGGGTTTTGCAATATTCCAATTCCAATAGTCTTTTACTTGGTTTTCATTAGCTACAATAACCTTGATTTGAATCTGTTTCTGTGAGTTTGTGAGTCCTAGCCATTCCAGCTACTTACCTGTACCAATTAGTGAGAGTCATCATGATGTAGAGTGAAGCTAGGAACAGCATGAAATGGAAGAAGGAATAAGAATAGGTGACTCCGTCCTTCTCATTGTCCACAGCCCGGCTGGCCCCATCGCCCTCCTCAAAGTTGTCAGCCTGAGGTCCGTCTTCGATCAGAGCGGACTCATCACTCGTGAGAGTCAGTTTGTTCACCTGGGCGTTGGATGAGTTACGGATACTGCAGGACGAAAGAGAGACGAGGACAGTCTACACAAAGAGACGAGGGGTGTGTCCATTTTAAGTGCTGAACTGCTTGCACCCTCACCTGGAGTATAGGACACACATGAGGAAGAGGATCAATCCCACAAGGCCCTGGGCGTCCCACCACTGGACTGCATGGTCCTCAGTTGCAGGGGTGGTGGTGTTCAACCCAATGATACCCAGAAGGCTCGGGTTGCACTTTCTATCTGTGAAACCAGAATTGGACATTGGTTTGAAAAATAGAGAAAACATGACCGAAACTTGCTGATATTTGTTTAATTACATTTTAAAAGTTACATTTATTGTAACAGTCCTGATAGTTATCATACAAATTATGTTCTAGCTCTTACCAGGCTCGTTGGTCATTGCAGACCAGGTCAAGTACATAGTGTACAGAGTCACCAGAGAGGATTGCAGCAGGCCAGAGCGGGGTTGGGACTCCTTCAGTCACACACACAAAACAAACATTAGCAAAAAAAAAAAAAAGAAGTAATTTTTATCATGTATATCCTGTCAAAATGTGTGTGTGTGTGTGTGTGTGTTGGGGGGGGGGTCTCTGTGATTGCTACCTGGATCTGAGGCAGGACGGAAATAACAGACACCCCAAGGCAGAGCAACATGTTGATGCTGATGAAGACCTTGTTCTCAGTGCATCCATCAGAGTGGGTGTAATAGGTGTAGAAAAGGATAACGGCCACCAGGGACAACACGTAGTTGAGAGCAGTGGCAGACAGCAGGGCTGCAAATATAAGCAAAGAGCTTGATTGTTTTTTTGTTTTTTTTATAGTCTTAATTATGTCACAGCTATGAAATGTTAAATTAAGTCTTTGTATTTGTTTGAGCTCCATACCTGCATACCAGCAGCGTGAATTACCCTCCTCCATCTTCTCAACCCAGGACTCGTTCCAGGAATGGGCAAAGTCAATGAGCAAAACCAACTGGATGAGGATAAAGCAGAATGCACCCGCCATACCGATGTAGAACCACACTGCAGGAGAAAAAAATGTTCGGAAGAGGTTACTACAATCATTCCTGCAAGACTGTTTCCCAGAACTTGTCATACAATTTGCCAGATTTTGGAGCCAGACTAAGATGTACTATCCGGTCAGAGATAAATTTACTCAAAACTGTGGGTAGAGACAAACAGGTCAAATTACCAGTTGTAAAGGACCCCTCTGCGATAAAGAAAGCTCCAACAGTGATAGCAGCAGCTGCTGCAAACTTGAAGAACCAAAACCTGCAAAACAAAATTACAGAATTCCTCCAAATGTTGAAGACACTATTATACGCAATAGAAATGTTGTTCTAATAAACCCAATGCATTTCAATGGGCGTCAATTAAAACACAGACTTTCACTATATGCTTATTTTTCTCTGTCTGGTCTTACCCATTATGCAGTGCAGCTCGGGGGTCTTTGCTGCTTTTGACTTTGATCATTAGCAGCGAAAAGAGAAGGAAAAACATGGCCATGCCGAAACAAACGCGGTACACAGCCTTGTAGCCAACCAGCACGTCACAGTTCACATGACCCTTTATGCCGGGGATGGATGAACCCGTTCCTCCCTCACAAAATCCTGGAATCTAAAAGAAAGCACGAACAATCATTACATCGTATTGTTTCTCGTATAATCATCACAACTGCAAGTTATAATTGTGTCAGTATTTTCTGCTGCTAGTTGCGCTTGAAGGATCAATTTTAACGGTTTATCGCGTGTTTTTTTTTTCTAGAAAATCACGCATTACCTTCTTCAAATGTTCCTCCATGCCAGGCATCAGCATGATGCAAGCAATTCCCACTCCCAGCAGAAGGAAGAAGGCGTATATGAGGCGAGTCACCGTCGAGTTATTTCCACTAGGACAGCAGCGACACAGCAGACAGGGGGCGCTGCCGCACAGACACGGGATCTGGAGAAAATAGGTTATTAAATGAGAAAATAGGTTATGAAAGATAATATTACGTCACGATACGGCTATAAATCACTTGTCATGATGGCGAGTAGGCCTCAATATAGTCTAATGCCAGGCCGTTAATAAAATGTTGCAGACTTGTTTACATGGCCGCTGTGTCGCAATGGCTAACCTCGTATCAGCTTGCTTTGTTGACATCATTGCCGATGTGTGTTTGCCGTTTACGACACACGACAAAATTAACAAATTGAAGACAATTAAAACAGCTTGTTATGTACGAACACAAACACTACAGGCCCCCGGTTGTCGTTACATTAATCGTTAGTTTCGGTTTTGTATTTCATGAACAGAAGACTCGACTAAAAACATCTTGTCTTGCAATATAATTTCAACTTTACATTCGATACGTAACCAAAGTCACCACACTGTAAGCAATAACGACCTGCGTCACTGTAAAAATCACACGGCCTTTGCTTTTGTTACTGCACAGTCATGCCACCAAATGAGAACTGGAAATAAACTACTAATAAATACTGACACGCAAAATTATGTTATTTAAATGTATCATTTAACAATTTGTTACGTACCCAGCTCGCCATGGAGCACAAGCCCAGAACGGCTCCCATGATGATCGATGTTTACTCTTTTCAACTCGGATTCGGAATGGCCGCGAGTCTCTAAATAGAAGATGGATGATTTTAACGTACGGTCGGTACTCTTCTTCACTGCTTTATGTCGTTTCACGAGTATGTACATATATGGTACTGCCCCCTACAGGACCACAATAGCCTTCTTTAGAGTTGGAGTGACGTTACCTCCTTGGGGTCAGACGTTTTTTTTTTTTCACCATGGATGCGTTTTTAAATACACTATAAATTAATATAATAAACAAATAAATGTATTTAAATCCATTTAGATTTTTTTATTTGAACATATGTATGACTATGCTTATGTGTTAAATTGTGTGTTGACATTCGGTGTTCAATCAGCACCGAAACCTCCATTATAAATGAACAAAAAAAATAATATTTACTGTACGGTACAAAGTTTTATTTCCATTTCCGTCTGTAAATACTTAAGACCTCAAGCAATGGATAATGACCATGTAGTTCGGTTGGAGCAGATGGCTTCTCTGTAAAATATACAAAATAATTAAACCAAACACATACAGAAACAGAAACACCGTTGAGCCACGCTCATCAAGCAGGAAGAGTATGATTTTCAAAGAACAAAAAAGAAAGATAACAATACTGTTACAACTATGTACATAATAATTTACATTCACCACTGTAGAGGCTAAGTCTTTAGTTAATAACATTCAGTCTCTTTCAGGTACACGTTCAGTTGTGTACGATGATTTGTCAAAGGGATCTAAAGCTTCCTCTCCTTTAGTATGGCCCATAGAAGAACACCCGGTTCATGTGATCATCCAGTTTTACCCGCACAACTGTGGGCCAAAACATGTACGTTTGCATCCCACATATCCAGTACTCTCCAACAGTCAACAATATTTTAGGAGAGTATCTTTACTCCCCTAAATTACACGTAAAGTAGGTTCCTCCCCTGATTCAGGGCTCAAGCTGGTGTATGCTACAGTTGGCTCTAAAACCCGATGACTGGACTGGAGGGGGTCTGTAGGACGATTGTTGCCTGTATTCCTAAACTGCTTGTAGACTCGAGGGTCTTGAACCACATAGGTGGATGCAGACGAATAAACCACCAGGCCCAAAATAATCAAGAAGAATGACATCAAATAGAGACAAGAAAACTGCAACACACAAGCAAAACATTGTTTTAGAAAAATAACCTTGTTATAAATATGTATTTTGAACATGACTATCTACTGAGGTTGAGGTACCGTATTTTCCGCACTATAAGGTGCACCTAAAAACCACTACAGCAGGCGTGTCCAAATATATGGATTTATATATGGACAAAGTTTTAAAATGGGCCATTCATTGAAGGTGCGCCTTATAATCCGGTGCGCCTAATAGTGCGGAAAATACTTATATTTACTTAAAATATTTATGGTCACCCTAAAGAAATAACTAACACCCTAAGAATTTTAATACAAGAAAATGTAACCATTTTTACCTTGTAATGAAAGAGGAAGAGGCCACACAAGAGACTGTACAGGTCAGCTGTGAGCAGAGAGAGATTTATCGAGGTGGCACTCGTCCTCTTCATTACCACTGGCATGAAGCTGTACAGGATGAACATGAAGGCACTGAAGGCCACATAGAGAAGACCTGTGACACAAACAGCGATTTGTTGCACATGACATTTACTTTCAGAAATTTGAAACTCCAACGGAGGAAAAATATACAAAACTTGCCGATCTGCCAGTCCCAGGGAACCTTCAGCAGCTCCTTGTGTTCCATGATGGCCCTGCAATTCAACAGACAAACTTCTGAGGACTGATGTCATACATATATTATGTGCATCAGAATTTGTGGAGCAGAATTTCTGCGTCCTCATTTCATCTTCAGAAATTAAATGTGTACCGTGTTTTCCGCACTATAAGGCGCACCGGATTATAAGGCGCACATTCAATGAATGGCCCATTTTAAAACTTTGTCCATATATAAGGCGCACCGGATTATAAAGCGGATATAATAAATTACTCAACGTTGCTCAAATGTTAATGCAATCACAATATAGTAACACTCGAAATAGTGAAAATAATAACAATTTACCAATAATTCAACGTTGCTCAAACGTTAATATCACACAACACACAAAATAAACACGTAAAGCTTACTTTAATAAATTAGTCCTCATCCACGAATCCATATTGGTCCATATATAAGGCGCACCGGATTATAAGGCGCACTGTCGGCTTTTGAGATAACTGGAGGTTTTTAGGTGCGCCTTATAGTGCGGAAAATACGGTACATATGATTGGAATAATTTTCAGATTTACGTTTTAAACACAGATTTATTTATTACTCACAGTTGGATGCCACTGAAAAATGACCCAAAGAGACCCATCATGCCCAGGAACTCCACACGGCTCAGGTTCTTCACTATGTACTCCTCACAGACGTTGGAGATCCCATACAAAGTTGCTCCACCCAAAACTAGCATATCACCAAATAACTTTTCTTCCCCTAAACAATAGAGCATGAAGAAAAGACATGATTTTATCCTTAGGGAAAAACATAATTACTGACAAAGTCAAACAAAAGTGTTCACTGTGTTTGTGAGTGCGCTCACCGAAGCCCTTCTGCCGGCCAAGTAGGACGTCAGCCCCAACCATGCACCCAATACCCAGAAGACACAATAATGTGCCTACAATGTGGACGGCCTTGTATCTCACCAATAGAAAGAACCACGACAGCAGTAAGACCACTGGGAGGACAAAGCAGTCTATCAGCTGAAAGGAGGAGAGAGAACAAAAATGAGATATAGCATTGCTAAAATAATAAATCAAAGATTTTGCACTATATTGTATCTCAATCTGGATAGGTGTAATAAACTTCATTAGGACCACATAATACAGCTAAAGTGTTTTTCCCCCCTTAACGGCTACTTAAAAACCTCTTCAAGAAACACTGCACTTCTTATCACACAGTTATAAATCACATTGTCACCAAATGGATGCTCCTCCAAAGACAATGAGAACATTATTGAATTTTTCTACTTGGAAATCTGAGTCAGTAAAGTCAGCAAATGCCACATCAATATGATTCCTACAGTCAGCAAATACAAATACCTGTACACTGGACAGAGTGGTGTATTGGTAAGCTTTGAGTATCAGGTAGTTGGCCTCGATGTCAATCAAACCTAAAATCATGTACTTCCACCAACGCAGTTTCAAAATGGCCAGCAAGTTACCTTCACCTGGTGAGACGGAGACATACACACAAGCATCCACAAAGATGTGGAAGCTGTTTTCATTTATTTTCCAATACTGGGACAAGGGTCTGCATGTTCTGTGCGTACCTTGCCTAACTGCCAGCGTGGTGGTGTAGACCAGAAACAACAAGATGTAGTTGAGAAAGCCCTGGAACACTGGTGTGTTGGCATGGAAGTCATTAGCCAGGTACTTGCTAGTAAGACCAATGGCACAAATTAACAAGGACAGGACCTGACCCAAGGCCAATGTCACAAATAGATCTCTGCAAGAAACAGGAGACAAATTGATAATGCAGATCATAAATTTGCATTACCGCACCAGCTAAAATTAGGGCAAAATCTCAATTTGTTTAGATATAAACCGCACCGGACTATAAGCCGCCGGTATTTTAATGATTAATTATTATTTGTAAGAGAATAACCACAAAGAGGATTGTCAGGAAAAAGATGATTCTTTGCCTTTTATTAACAATGTTTATTGACAGAGATGAAGGAGCTCCGTAAACAAAAATCTCAGCGACGACCATAATAAATTTAATATGCAGGGAACACTAGCAACACGCAACTAATTATAAATAATATGGGACCACTTACAGAGGTAAAGTTGGAATTGCGATATGAGCTCCACGTAGACAACACGACCCGGAAGAAAAAGGGTGACACAAAAGGATGTCATCAAAAAGAGCTTAGTGCCCTCTAGTGGCCGGAAGAAACCTCTACAGTAGATGCAACAGCTCTATTTCCTTTGAGCCAAATCGACTATGCATTTTTTTTTTGTCCCCCATAATGAGGGTTTGTGGAGTCACTGTCAATTTAGAGTGCCGTCCATATTTTAGGAATGTGGCGGTAAGATAGAGTATGACAAAAACTTATGCAAGAATGTAGAAAAAAAAAAATAAGAACTTGAACTACATATTGGAAGGATGCCTTGTGATTAAATTAGGTTACTGCGCTGCTCTAAGCACAAAATGTATATGAATAATATAATCTCTGCACACTCTAGATAAATGTATGCGTATTCCAAGTCACTTATTCTAAGACTTTTCACCTTAGGTATAAATAATAATTCAGGAGGTTTCGGTTTTTGTCTCCAATGAAATGACTTGACACACACACTCAATGCCACGGGCCTGTTATGCTGATCTCAAACTTGCAGCCTGTCCAACCGCCTGAAGACAGACAAGACCGTCCAGGGACAAAAGAGCAGATGGTAAGAAAGTGGAGGGGAGTTGTGTTGCGTGTAGTCGTGCACGCGTGGGTTCACGAGGATCCTGAGCTTGTTCTCAGAAACAAGTTTGCATGTCATTAAACGAATGAGACAGTGGCTGTTTTTTTAAACAATCAAAAAGGTGCAGGTTGACGACCCGAACAAAACATATGCAAACCTGTGCGTGAAATATACTTGATCATATGCATACACGCGCGTGACGTGTACGCAACGTGTTTTAGTTAACATCTGTTGCACAAGCTGAACCTTTTTTGCAGGAAAACGACATGACAGGTGATGTTACAGGTTGAAACAAAAGGAGCGTCCGCAGTGATAAGCCGCCACTGTCAACGTGAAGTGGATGTGAAAGGATGCTAGCGCGGGCACGCCATACCTGCTCAAGACCTTCCTGATCCGCTGATACACGCTCGGTGCCGGGGTCCCCGTGCCCCTGGGAAGGCTCTCCACAGTGGACACGACGGAAATCATCGTTGCGAGAGGAGCGATCAGCACATTACCGCTTCGTGGAGGATGGAAGAAGACGGGCAGTGGCCTCAAGAAGAAAGGAGGAGGAAAAAGAGCCTCCTATGCTCTGAGTTGGAGGTTGAAGAGCTCAGACGATGTCCAGGTGGACCACACCGGCTTCTAGGTTTCTAAGTGCCTCCTTTGAAACCGCAAAACGAGAGCCAGGACCTATGTGGACAGTAGAAGAAATTTACCACTAGGGGTGCCCTTGTACTCGGTAGCGCCTGGAAGAGAGCTGTAACCGCCCCTGTCAAAAAAAAAAAAAAAAAAAGAATATAATACAGTATATTAATTTGTTATTGAGCATTTCTGACTGTGGTGCTATGCATATTTTTAAATCACAGAATACTCACCGAATATTCACATTAGATTTTTTTTATAATATTGGTATGTATATTGTCAGCATCTTCTGTAGGATTTTTTTTTGAAGCTTTACAGTCATTTTTTTACAAATGCATTTCAATGGGCAACCATTGCATGATTTTCACTATTTGCACATATTTTGTCCATAGTTAAAATTATATTTTTGTTATAGAGCTAAAGTGTCATTGTGGGTCAAGCAAAAGCACACAAGCAATAAAAAAAAACAGTGCATTTCTTTATTTCAGAGGTCTGGTCAGTCAAGGTGAAGCCTTAAGTAAAAATTGCTTGAATCATACTTTAACACAATGACTTAGAGCATGAACACACAGAGCCACATGAACGTCTTAAATTTACACAATGAATCACTCTATCCCTTAGCACCACTTCCTCTCATATTTTGAATAATTTCCCCCTAAAATTAAGCTAGATTTCAACGGCGTGGCACAAAGCCTGGTTTCATATTCTGTTTCTGCAAAATGAAGTCCTCAGTGACAAACAGCAGCTGGAGATTGAATTCCAGCAGTGAGAGAGACACAGAGGACAGACAGTCCTCTCATCATGTTATGTGTCACAGAGGGCTATTTTCTCTTGGCTCAAAGAACATGCTGCAGAGGCCCTGGAATTTCAGTTTATTGTAGTAGCTGGTGGCAGGAAGTGAGAGATCGACTCTGACTCCTGGCTTTGTTCACTGTCGCAGCAATCCAGGAGAAGCCCAGAACGTGGGACAAAGGGGGTTCAAGTCATGACGGAGGCATGAGAGGTCACAGTCTTACTCAAGCCTCCTTGTCTTGAAAGTGTGAACCCCTGAACTTGTCTTTTGTGATGAATTTGAGACCGGCCTGTACGTCACTGGCCCATGCGCTGTTGACATTCACCATAACGTTGTAGGACATCCCGTAAGTCCTCATAAGAGATGTTTCTGTGCGACGGCAGGGAGCTGAAAAAGGCGGATACTTAGAATCCAAGAAAATATATGCAGAAACAAGTATTTGCAATACAATGTGGAATTACTGTGGATTTTATTTAAATACTAGAAACATGTCCATCAATTGGCTTTACATATAAATTAAGTTAATATATAATAAATATCTGATGGATGCATCGTTTGATGAAAATAAATAAAATAAAAATATGTCTTACATGAATTCAGTGAGTCTGATGTGCCAGGGCAGGAAGCCCAAAGTGCTGTTGACAGGACCAAACTTCACCACCAACTCTGGATCTGGAATATTCTTTGACTCTGGGAAATCAACATAGGGGGCTTGTCATACTTTATGTTGGGTTATGTTATTCACAAAATCTAAATCTAATGATAAGAAGTCTCAATTCCAATGAAACCGACACGCCGTGTATATCATAAATAAAAACAAAACAGTGCTTTGCAAATCATTATTCTGTATTAAATTGTATATAATACCAAGAATAATGTTCAAACAGATGAATGTTAGTTTTTTTTTCTCCAAAATTCTCTCATTTTGAATTTGACTGTTAATTTTCATGGAAAACACAAAATTGTCTAGGTGACCCCAAACATTTGAACGATAGTGTATGTATGATTTTTTTTTTTTTGGGGGGGGGGGGGGGGGGGGGGGGGGGGGGGGCAACACAAGCGTATGTTGAATATTAAATATACATGACACTAGTTATACGATATGAAGCAGTTTATGAAAAGGGATTCCTTTAAGGTTATAAATAAAAGTATTACCTCTGAGCAGTGCGTCGAGCATAGAGACGGTGATATCTTTGGAGCTCCTCTCTTTGTTTTCCACAGAACGACAGAGTTGCTGTGCGGCCTGAACAATACTCTGCTTCCCATCTTCTGGTGCCAACACCTTCACTATTGGCTTGCATGAGAGCACTGAAAACACACAAACATTTCACACTTGAAGGGATGACCACAAAATATTGTCAAGTGTTGTGTTGATGTGATTGTCTTTCACCAAAGGTTATTCAGGGCACAAAAAAGCATGCAGACTGAATAAAGCTTCTGACACCTTCTTTGACCTCGCATTTTCATTGATTTAACTTTCCCCCAGAATATGTGGGGTAATAAAAGATTGTGTACACCATTGCGTAATGCAGTGAGTCATCATCAAGGGACTGGAGCAGGGACTTACCATTATTATGTTGTTTGTCGGTGCAATCACTCAGGAACTCCACATTGTATTTGGAGCCCTCTGTTCCGAGGAGATGCTGTTGTTGTGTCAAAATCACCTCGAGTAGACGGTAGTTATTCTTCCTGAATATACCTGGCAAAAAAAAAAAGGGTCTCAATATTTGTTCTTTCTAGTGATTTTTTTGACTTCAAGCAAGGCTACAAATCTCAGAACCTCAAAGCACCTTTTTATTTTTGTTTTAAAACATTCCATAATAGACCGTCTGTCAACATTTATGGTATTTAAATCAAAAGGTTGATATTTCTATAATGACTTCAAGTTATTTCGAATTAATTACAAAGACATTTAAGTTCATGTTCTGTCATCTATTTTAAGAGATGTTTTACGTTTTTGCCATTGTATCTTTTCAGTACTGGTATCCACCAACATGAATTTAGAATGGCTAGGGTACATTTTTGTTTGAGTCGAATTTATTACAACATTTTGTGGTAAGAAATGCTTAAGAGGGAGTTTAGTGTCAACAATTGATCAGCCACACATCACATCAGTAGCTCTTTAGGATACATTTACATAATAGTACACATTAAGTGCAAGTTGTTTACCGTGGTTATCATAGATGCTGACATAGGATATACCAACAGCCATACACCACACAACTACGTTGGCAATGTCCGTGTAGCTGGGCTCCTCTTCAGCTACTAACAGGCCGATGTGGCTCGGCAACTTCTCCAAAGACCTGCCGTCAGTCAGCCACCGGTGCCGGCTATTAGAAGTGCAGTTTCCGTTACCAGCAGTCCCATTAGCGTCGGGGTTATGATTTAACTTCCTCCGATGGTCTTGGAAGCCAGCCATGGCCATTGGAAGTAGCAATGTGGCCATCGCCCGCTCCCACAACAGCCCCTTCCAGTTCCGAAGCCGCACTCGGAACCAGGACACGAGTGCTCTGTTGCTGTGAAGAAGGAACAGCAAGAGCCGCCAGAATAGGCTGTACAACAGCGCCATTAATATCCTTGACTAATTCTAAAGTTGGTAAGGATATTATAAGTGCGGTACAAGTCTATTTTGTCTACGTAAATTACTGGGTGACAAATCACTGCCGATCTCACCCCCCTGCCGCCATCTTGCTTTCTCGCTGTCAACCTCTGACCTCTGAACCCTCAGCGTGTACACGTAATCCGCGGATTGGTTGAGACGCGCATGACGTCATTAAAAAAGGGGGCGTGTTTTCGGCACGAATTCAGTTTTCTGACCGCCGATTTTATTCGTCTCGTATCAATCAAGGAAATGCAATATGAAACGAAGAAGACCAGTGACGCACTCAACGGAGTTTTATTTGCTTTAACCGGCTAAACATTAGAATGGGTTGAAAATAAAACAAAAACTGTATTCCAAAAATATAATAATGGCGTCAAGAGCATTAAAGCGAGCCGGAATTTCTCCTGAGTTATGCGAACAACTTAAACGACATAAAATAGAAAACTGTCAGGTACGTTTCATTTGACTGTATTTGACCCATTATCTTGGTATGTTTTTTTTTTTTTTGGTAGTAGTAGTAGTAACAGTAGTAGTAGTAATAGTAGTAGTAGCATGATGTGCATTAATGAAAACATACATGTCTCACTCAGCATGATATTGTTCCACAGGATCTGTTGACACACACTGCTTTTGAAGTGATGTATGCTGCAGGATTGAGTTACCAGAAAACCTTGGAGTTGTTGGAGACTGTGAGCAAGGCCATTGCTCCCCCACTCACCACGGTGAGTGTAAAAGCATACCCTAGAAGCCCCAGTTTATGTTAGTTACCAATAGGAGAGTGTTTTGGCACTCACACGCTTGGGTATTGATACAATTGCACTCACAAATCAACAGACTTTCTCCAAATATGAGGGGATGTCTTTATTAATATCAGTTTAAAGCAAATGGACTCTACATGAGGAGCTATCGTGTATGGAATTATCACCAAATTCATAATCTCTAATGATGGTTACAAACTACACTCATGGTAACAGTGAAATCAAAGCAGATTGAACAAAACAAAATTATTTTTTTCTGACAGGTCTGGGAGATTTGGAAACGTCATTCAGATTCTTTCTTCTCGACTTCAATACCTCCTCTGGACAAAGTGCTTCGAGGAGGTCTTCCATGTGGAACCATTACAGAGGTGCACCAAAGAAATAAACAGTATAAACAAACAAGAGTAAATAGAAAAACATTTGATTGGTTTACTAGATTGTAGATGCTGATTACGATACTCTTTGCAGATAACGGGACCATCTGGCTGTGGGAAAACTCAATTTTGTTTGATGCTGAGCGTTGTGGCTACTCTGCCTAAGGAACTGGGTGGCTTGGACCGCAGTGTAATCTACATCGACACTGAGTCTGCGTTCTCTGCTGAAAGGTTACATATTGAGTCAGCTACTATACGAGTTAGCATGACAACTTATCTAGTGATCAAATTTACTGTGTGCGGTCTAAGGCTGGTGGAGATTGCACAGAATAAGTTCCCCGACTACTTCAGCTCTAAGGAGAAAGTCCTGCAGATGGCAGGTCGGGTCCACATCTTCAGGGAGATGACCTGCCAGGATGTCCTCTGCAGGTACGTCATACCAGAGTGACTTTTATTTTGAGAAGTGAAACCATTCTCAATGTTGTTATTCATGTCAGTAGATTTAAAAAAAAAAAAAAATCACAACTAGTTTTTTATTTATTTATTATTATCCAATCTATTATTCTCATTATAATTCCCCCAACAGGAAATTCAATTTACAATGCTATATATGTCACACAAAACAAGGAGATTTATGGAATATCAGTTTCTAAACGCATCTATTTTAATTGCCAGACTGGAGAGATTGGAGGAGATCATCATCTCAACCAGAGCGGGCCTGATAATCCTCGATTCAGTCGCTTCAGTGGTTAGAAAGGAATTTGACACATCGTTACCTGGCAACCTGATGCACCGTAGCAACCTGCTGGGAAAAGAAGCTTCCACCCTCAAATATTTGGCCCATCAATTCAACATACCCGTAAGTACTACACATTGTTCTGCAATGTTAACGGGGTGGATTTTGTATTTTTTTTCAAACAATGCATGTCAGTGATCCATCACATTTTTATCAGTCTCTGCAAATGTAATACCATATAATAACCACTAGATGTCAGTAGTGTTTTGCAGTAGCGTTAGTCCTAAATGCAATACAATTACATAATTTTCTGAGTTGGTACTCAAGGAAAATGAGTAAATATTCATATCGCCCAACAGCTGAGCTACAAAGCTTTTTATGAATAAATCAATAAAGATCCATTTATGGAAAGCTGTGATGAATTAAATTATATTCAACAATATGACATATTTGACCACTTTTCATAGATTTTCGAATTTGTTCTCTTTCCCCAGGTAGTCCTAACTAACCAGATCACAACTCACATAGGGCATCAAGGTGAGTACTGAGCAGGAACAGCAGAATCGTTTTGGGGCTTCTAAAGTATAACTCACTTTCACACTAAATAAACTAATTCAAGAGGCAATGTGCATTTATTTGTCTTTTTCAGGTTCTGGTTCAGCTACTGAAGGGGATTCAGGCTTTGTGACAGCAGCTTTGGGAAACACATGGAGTCACATTGTCAACACACGTTTTATCATTCAATATCTTGATGGATTTAAGAGACAGGTGGGATTCTAAATTATAATCCTATACCTTTGCTAATTCAGTTTTTATTTCATTAGACCGTATTTCCATCCAGTTATTGGTCGCTAAGTCACCTGTGGCTCCCTTTGCTGTGCTGAACTACACAATCGGGAAGGAAGGAATCTGTATCAATGGTGAGTTGTTTTTTTTTTTTTCTGTGCTTAACAGCGTTTTTGATTGCTGATATTTGTTCTGTGCGTTTTAGGAAATGATGAGACATTTTATGAAGGCACTGATCCCAGCCTCCAGGCTATCAGAGTGAGAACTGCGATCAACTTCGATACAACCTGAGTGGATGCTCCAAGTCTAGTAAAAGTTATGACCACAGTTATAATGCAATAGAAGAACAATGCAAAACTGTCGTCTGGTTGTCCCACTCGCCAATCACTGATCTATAAAAATAAAATAAAATCCTCTATGGAAAGAAATTGAGGATGAAGGAAGGATTGACTGGTCAGGACAAAACAACTCATGGTGCTCAGATCATTAACAGGCTTCGACAGGCTGTTACTATGGTGCCCATTCCCATGACTTCAGTTCCCATGGTGGGGGGGGGAGCCTTCAGGGTTTGTCAATTAGGTAACAATGGTGTCATTTATGACCCTTCCTTCTTGTTTGTCTGGCTGCATATTTTTTTTGACCATTTGGAGTCGCATACACTTTTCATTCAAGGGTGTTGTGGAGCTCATTCAAATAAAATGTCAATTAAAACTTGGTGTGCCTAATATTGTGATTCATTTAAATGATCAGTACATTTTTGAGGGTCAGCCAATGTTTGCATTATCAGGACAACCTTTGAACGTTCACAAACACACTCATACATCCAATATAAACAAATTTTTATTGGTTTTAACTGCAATCTGTCATCACAAAATAAACCATTAAAGACACTACTGTAGTGAACAGCAGCAGCTGAATTCCAATGCTGTTAACCTCTTACCTATAGGAATACATTTTAGGTTTTTAGCATTCATACCATAAAAATAGGAAGGCACGAAAATTGGGAAACCTGGAATGTATTTTTTTTAGGCACTTCATGGGAAAGAGTGGTCAAAAATAACCTTTACATCATCATCATCTACATCATCATTATCGAGACAAAAAGTGCTAGTACGTCTGTGCGGGAGTGAGGAGGAAAAAAAAGGCAAGCTTGTTTTACTCTCAATATTAGCTGAGATGTTTCTCTAATCACCTGACTGACTCTGAGATGCATCACATGACATAAATCCTGATTCAAAATTACTGATATGAGGACAGAACCAGTCTACATTCTAGAGGCTTAGAACACTAAGCAGCATTTGCCAATGCAGGTGGTGAAGTAAACTGGATTAAAAAAAAAAAAATCTCTAGCATTGGTCACTTTACCATCTATACAACCTCCGTTAGCAAATGTATAAGATATTGTTCTCGATTGTAGATTCATGTCAAGAGGCACAGGAATGTTTTCCCAAATATTTAGTGCAAAATTCCAACTATGGTAATAGAGCATGAACACCACCTGCACAATGTGCTCATGACTGAGCAATGCATTTGCGCCTTCAGACCACCAAAAAAAAAAAAATCCACCTGGAGGCCAACACATGGGAGGAGCAAGAGATAAATAAATAAAAATGCTACACTTTTGTGCACTTTGCTTTCAATTGAGATTAATTTTCCAAAACAAAGTAGAACAAAAACAAATGTCATTGCAGTGTAATATATTACTGTAGAAAAAAAAAAAAAAGAAGAAAATTGATTTCACAATCTTACGATTATGGAAGATCATAATTTAACAAAAGAAAATATATACTATTATTCCGTCAACAGATAAATACAACGTAAAAATGCTTAAGATCAGAAATAAATAGAAATTGTTAAATAAGCAGTGACAACCAAAGCCTATACGCTTAGGGCTTTAAGGAATAAACTAGACAATAATAATAATAATGATACTAATATAAATATACAATAGATATGAACATGGAGAATCAACCAAAGCACTTGGGCTGACAAAGACATCGACTAAGACAGGGTCTCAGTCTCCTAAATGAATGACAGACCATAAGCGATTGCTCAACATGTAGGAATGAAACTTCAATGAAAACTAAGAGGCTGCACCTTCTGCTTAACATGGTGACACGCCCACCTCTTATTGACATCACGGGGGGCTCAGTGATCAAAAAATTCATCAAAACATAAGCCATGGCAACTACTAGCGACGCAAGTATCAAATCAAATTCCTCGGAAATCGACATAAATGATGCTCGATGGTAGTCATTCACGATACATCTACAGGATCGCAGCCTCAGCATTATTTTTTTGAAAGAAACAAGGTTTGGTGAGGAGGATTGTTGGCTTCAACAGACACACACAAAGAAAGAAACAATATAATCTCCACTGATGTCCTCTTGTTCACTTAGCTGAGGTGATCCTTATAAATTAAACACTGAGCTTTAAGAGGGAGGTTTAAAAAGTCGTGGCGACAGGCAATGGCTGCCTGGAGAATGGCAACACTGCAACATATGCAGCTCACACGCTGCCCTCGCTCATTACTGCTGCTTCCAATGCAGAGTGTGCGTTTTACTGCTTTATAAATCGGAGCTACATTCCACAATGGTTCACATTCATTTCAACATGGCACCAGCCAGGGGGGCATTGCGCATGGACACGATACTGGGTTAGTAATTGTTCATTTTGTTAAATCGATTCGACTGCAAGTGAAAGGGGTACAAAAAAGGTGAAATTGTCAAAAGGCATCTGATTTTGTGATCCCTGTCGTTCTGCAAACAGAGCTGTGAAGTGAGGGGAGGAGGTGAATGGTCTTCCTCCTCTTCACTCCATATAGAAATCATCTTAATCATCAGAAACAGAGAGCCTGCTGAAGATGGGAAGCCGGCGGGATGCATCCAGGAGGGTGGACTCGGAATCACTCTGACTGCCAAGACTGCTCTGGTAACCCTCCTGGTCAGACAAAGAGCTGAGAGGGCTAGGAGGGCCCTCTGAGGCTGGCTGGAAAAAGCATGGGATGGTGGGGGAGAGTGGGGCTGGAAGCTGAGGCTCGCAGGCAGAAGGGGGCCCCCAACTGGGGCCAAACAGGCTGTTAATCTCTTGCCTGGAGTCGGTGAACCGATTGCTGGACCACTCGGTCAGGTCTTCCGTGGAGCGAGTGGGAGGCGGGGTGACCGAGGTGGGGCTATCTTGTGAGCTGCTGGAGCTGGGGAAGCCCGCGAAGCTGAAACTGTGCTGGAGGCGAGGGCACCCCATTTTGTTGAAGACCGGGTGTGCCGAGGGCCCACGGCGTTCCTCGGGGTTGTGGATGAAGTGGCAGCGCGGGCCGTACGGACAGAATCCAACGGTGTGAAAAGTGCGACACAGATCAGTCTTGTACTTGGGGTGGCGGGTCAGGCTACGCAGCTCGTGCATGCCGTGGGCAAACTGGCACTTGTCTCCATATTTGCAGGAGCCGTTCTCCTCAAAGGGCCGGCACAACTCCGTCTTGTAACGGCTTGAATTGATATGGCTGCCAGCGCCGGCACACACCTGGTTGTAGTTCAACATCTTGGCCTGAACGCCAAGACGGGGAAGCAAGAGATTAGAAATGGCAGCATAGACGAGGGCCTGACTTCCTAGTTACTGCGTGCCATCTGTGTTTGTTGTTGCAAGACTGACAGTCAACAAATAGTATTCGTTGGGGCTCCAGCCTGCCTCTTAATGGTTGCGTAAAGTATCAGACAGCATGAGTCAATCCTTCATCCACTTACACAAATCCGACCGGTAGATTTATTGTTTGTTTTTTTTGTCAATTAAATACAAACTTGTTGGGGCGTTGTGTTAAACATAATTAAAAATAAAAGTGATTTGCAAATCATGTTCAAGCTATTTTTCATTTAATATATGCCAAAGAAAAAATCATTAATATTCAAATTGATTAGCTTAATTATTTTTAGCAAATAAATCACTTTGAATTTTATAGCCCGAGAAAGTTGGGTTTGTGTTTGAGGGTAACATTTAAAAAAAAAAAAAAAAAAAAAAATGAGCAGAAAAAATCCGTATAAATGTCAACGAATTAAGGTGATAAATCACAATCAAATATCACCTTCGAATTGACAGAAATGCAATTTATGCTCAAATCGCGGTGGTCATAAATAAATTGGCAATTCTACCTCGCCCACTATTGATGAGACTACAAATGACAGCAAAAACTGAATTGTTACGTCACACTGGCGTTGTTTAAACAGCTGGACACCGGCAGTCAATTAAGTTGCAACACTTGTGGCTCGTTTTAATTTCTCGGCCATAATGTTAATAAAGTTTAACTTGGCACGACACTGACGAAAAAAAATATTTAGCGCCAAAAACATTGTTCATGTCATCTGACGTGATATTGCAAACTTTGCGTAAAGATTACACACTGAAGCCATCAGCAGATATTAATGGTTGTGCTCACCTTATTGAGGAAACGTAAAGCGTAACCGCGTGTAAAAAATAGGCTTTGTTCGTTTCGAAACCGGACTTTCGTTCTAGTTGACAGAAAAGTGTCAATGCTAACGTTAGCATGTTTGTTCTAAACTCGGTGCGCGCATAGCACTCATTTACCTTGTCGGAGAATTCACTGTCGAAGAGAGGAGAAATGCTGGCCGCTGTCATCTTAGTAGATTTTAACGAGGTGGTGGTGGTTATTTGTAAAAGTCCAGGTTTGTGTGCTGGCTTCCCCAGAGACAGCCCCTTTCCTGAAGCAGCCGCGCTGCGCAGTTCCTTTTCAGCAGGCAGCTACGGTCTCGGCGGCCTTCCGGCTGCGACGCTGCACGCAGCAGCCGGGGAGGAAACAGCGCCTCTAGAGGCCGAACCTTGAATGGTCTGATAAGCAGGGGCGTCGAAACTAAAACTAAAAATATCCAAATTTTCTCTCATCTTAACGGAAATGATTCTGGTATAATACGTTTGCCATATAGTTTCAAATCTGCTTATTAAAAGACTTCACAAAAATTTTCTTTTGATTTGCCCATATATGCACTTACTAAATTTATAGACTTACAAATTATTTTGTTTATATGTTAAATCAGTTTTGCCATAGTAAATATATCGTGTAGGTTAAACACAAAAGCAGAGAAAACAAAGGAATGAACAAATCAATTTTAATATATAATTCAATTTATTCTTGCAGACAAACAGGGTTAAAAGTGTCTTGTGTCATTGCGTTTGCTCCCATTCATTTACAAAGACGCGTCCGCCAGAGGGCGACATTTCCCCGTTAGCGCTCCAGCGGGCGATCATGTAAGTCAATCCGAACGCCTGGAACTCTGCCCGGGCGTCGTTCAGCGACTGCCCTCGGCACTTTAGGTACCAGGGGTTGCCTAGGGAGCTCCAGCGGTGGCTTTCACACGTTTATCTAGTGCAGGGATGAGCAACTAGTAACATATGGTAAAATACAACCTAGAAAGGTGACAGTATAATAAACACAAATCAAATATTGATTTGCAAAAGTATGGATTATTCCGATTTTTTTTTTTTGCTGCAGAGAGAGCTCAGCAAAGTCAACTGCTGGTGCTGACCTGACCCGCAAAAACAATCAGTGACGCTGCTGATACCCAGAATCCATTGCGGCATCATGGCGGACAACAGGGAGAAAGCGCTGCAAGATTACCGTAAAAAATTATTGGAACACAAGGAAGTAGACGGGCGGTTAAAAGAACGTAAGATGCAATTTAGCATGTATCGACAAGTTAATGACAGTGTACGCGTTGTGTATTGCGCTTATATAAATTACAGTATCATACAACCAGTATGTGTTAGCTGGCTGGCTAGCTAGTGCTTTGTCATGCAGTGAGCATCGTAGTATATTTGAATGGAAGTCCACTATAATATCGAGATGCTAACGTGGAATAAACAAGCCCAGTTATGTTGAATTTAACGAAAACCGGTTGAATTGCAAAAAATGAACATAAATGTAAATAACGTCACATAACTGTAATCGTTAGTTTGTCGTGTTTTGTCATGCATTTATACCACTGCTAACCGGCTAGCCAGCTTGGAGGCGTTTTTAATTTGAGCTGTTGAAAAAAGTCCTTTACGTGTTTATTTTGAAATTAAAACGCAGTCCTCCATTCCATTTGATTTTCAGTGAGGGAACAGCTTCGAGAACAAACTAAACAGTATGAAAAGTCAGAGAATGACCTCAAAGCTCTGCAGAGTGTTGGTCAGGTAAGAAGTTTTATTTGTAAATATTACCCTGCTAATAATTAATGTCTTGTATTGGTGAAATATAGTTTAATCGGGGAAAGACATTTTAGTCATAACCACATCAATGCTTCTATGTCTGCAGATTATTGGAGAAGTCCTCAAACAGCTGACAGAAGAGAAATGTAAGTTAAATTACATTTTTGTCATACTGTCATTCATGTGATGTTAATGTTTGTGTTTTGATTACAGTCATTGTCAAGGCCACAAACGGTCCTCGATATGTGGTTGGATGTCGCAGACAGGTAGGTGCTCAACACATACTCGTGTCGGGGGGGTTCACAATCTTTTAATCACCCTCACCTCAAATTTAAAATTGTCATTTATTTTCTTATTTATCCTAGTTGGACAAGTCACAATTGAAGCCAGGCACCAGAGTGGCTTTGGATATGACTACGCTGACTATAATGAGGTAGGCTCACTAGGCTGGATGTTTTACTTATTTGATTCTAATTTCAAATCCATCTGCTCTCATTGGCCGGAAAATATTGGAGATCCCAATTATTATTTACTGTTATATATTATTTATTGTCAAATGTAATAGCCGAGAGGTAAGAGCTGTTTGACAAATGAGGGATCCTTACACAAAATGGTACGGTGAGCTCATCATGTTTAAATTTTTTTTTAGGTATCTGCCACGAGAGGTGGACCCTCTGGTGTACAATATGTCCCATGAAGACCCCGGTAGCGTCTCCTACTCTGAAATTGGTGGATTGTCGGAACAGATCCGTGAGCTGAGAGAGGTAAAAATATACCTAATAAGCGTCAAAAGGTGTCACAAAAGCGACATCGCAAATAATGTTGCTTTGATTTTATGGCAGGTGATAGAGCTGCCCCTGACCAATCCCGAGCTTTTCCAGAGAGTTGGAATCATCCCCCCAAAAGGCTGCCTGCTCTATGGGCCTCCAGGTTAAAAGTCATGTTTTGTTATAATGAGTCATTTTATTTTTTTGACAACATTGTTTTCATTTGGATGGATTATTGTTTGCCCCTGTAGGTACTGGGAAGACACTTCTGGCCAGGGCGGTTGCAAGTCAGCTGGACTGTAACTTTCTCAAGGTAAGTGGTCATATTAAGTTGCCTTACCTTTCGTTCGGCTTCTCAGCTGATGTTACCCTGCAGGTGGTGTCCAGCTCCATCGTTGACAAATACATCGGTGAGAGCGCCAGGCTCATCAGAGAGATGTTCAACTATGCCAGGGACCATCAGCCTTGCATCATCTTCATGGATGAGATTGATGCCATTGGTGAGAGACACTGATTGTCTGCTGCAATAGTGTTTTGGCCCGTGTCATAGTTGAATTTGGGTACGTTTAAAATGTCAAATTTGAACCGTTTTATGTTGTTCCCACTAGGCGGCCGACGTTTCTCTGAGGGAACCTCTGCTGACAGAGAGATCCAGAGGACTTTGATGGAGGTAAATAAGGCACTGTAGTATCTCGCGACGTTTCATTAAATGAGCTGTGATACATGTTTGTTGCTGTGCTACTTGACAGTTGCTGAACCAGATGGATGGATTTGATACACTACACAGAGTCAAGATGATCATGGCAACAAACAGACCTGACACTCTGGACCCTGCCTTGTTGCGACCCGGCCGGCTCGACCGCAAAATCCGTAAGATACCCTTCGAATTGTATTTTGTTTTTGTACACTAATGCATGTCTGCTCTACAGACATCGAGCTCCCCAATGAACAGGCTCGTCTGGACATTCTCAAAATCCACTCCAGTCCCATCACCAAGCATGGCGAAATAGGTTAGCAAAACATTACTTTTTCAATGTTTGTGTTTATATATGCATCATCATGAGACAGAAGACAATCTTTGCCTTTCTGTACAGACTATGAAGCCATTGTGAAGCTGTCGGACGGTTTCAACGGAGCTGATTTAAGAAATGTTTGCACAGAAGCAGGTTAGACATTCAACATGATTAGCTTGTTTGTTTACAAGCGCCCTCTCTATGAACATAACACCTTATCTACGTCGACTTAATATGTGCAGGTTTGTTTGCCATCCGCTCCGACAGAGAGTACGTCACACAAGAAGACTTCATGAAAGCTGTGCGGAAAGTGGCAGATTCAAAGAAGCTGGAGTCCAAGCTGGACTACAAGCCTGTATAGATATTACCTTTTTCGGATTTGCTGTTGTATACGTTTGGCCAGAAGAAAAATGTATTCATGTTTGTGGGAACAGCATTTGCATAAAATATATTGTCATCTACCAAAGTGATTTTTGCTCTTGTGACTGCAGCACAAAACGATTTGTCACTTCTGGTGTTCAACACTTGTATAAAACAAACAAAAACTTCATATATGGCAATAAACCGTTCTGTTTACATCTCTTTTTTTTTCCTCTCCCATAGATTTTAATGTATAATTTCGCATTTACCTGAAACAGTTTAAAGTTAACATCTTCATTGTTTTCTGTGCAAATGAATGTTTTTGTCCAACTATAGTAAATACAACAGAACCAGACATCAAACTTGTGAATGCGCAAGATAAATAGTATTTTTGCGTCAACTCACTGACAATATAACGAACTAAACAGATCTCCAACCTGGAATAAAAAAAATGGGAGTTGAATAAGATTTGACTGTGGTTAATAAATAATGCATCGTACTGTTTATACATTCAACTATAAGGTGTCACCCTTTTTCTGTACATGATCACGGGGTTGCTGGTGCCTATCCCAGCTCAATTACTGAGTTGTCAGTCGGGGCTGACTAATTCACACATAAATGAACATAACACTGCTGGAGGAGGCAGAATGCGAACTAATTTACAGCTGTGTATTCACTACACAAATAGCACAAAATATTTACAAAAAAATGTGAAACAGTCTCAATACCAATAAACTTCTATTAAGTTCTATCATATAAATATTACAGCCT
Source organism: Syngnathus scovelli (assembly GCF_024217435.2). Taxonomy (NCBI): domain Eukaryota; kingdom Metazoa; phylum Chordata; class Actinopteri; order Syngnathiformes; family Syngnathidae; genus Syngnathus; species Syngnathus scovelli. The sequence continues at coordinate 6,628,779 of NC_090866.1, read as the reverse complement.
TAATTTACTCACTATGTTTTCATCAGCATATTCATAGAAAAGCAATACCTAAATGATATAAAATAATTTCAATATAGTGACACTAATTTGTTTTGGGTTTACTTTGCATTATGTAATTCATTGTTCAAATGCTGCAGAACCAAGAGTCAGGGCAAATGATTCCTGGATGAAAGCTCTACATATGGGACAGTGTGAGAAGTGTGAAAAACAACTGTCACACACACAAGCATGTCGGCAAGGCAGCAACACTCTATTGATAGCTGCATTTTGACACACTACACAGTCTTTACCCTGTCTCTCTGACAAGCCTTTATCATCTTCCTCATCCTCTACCTCTTTTCCAGTCTCTTCTTCCTCCTCAGGCTCACTGGGACGGACAATCGGGTCGGTAGGATGACCAGATTCTCCACCACTATTAGCTGACATAAAAAGAGCCTGCAAGGACGGATTAGACAATAATTTCAATTCAAATTGATCTTGAAAATTTAAAAGACAAGCATTAGATTTAAAAGTGGAAGTTTGAAAACCTACTTTTAATTCGTACATGTTCCCCTGTGAGGTGAGAAGGTATTGGAAGAGAATCCTTGCGGACAGGTTGTATTTATCATCAGGTACATGAATTACAGTGACACTGGCCACCTGAAAGAAGATGATTTATTCGAATAAGTTGGGTCCTTAAATGCATATTATTGGTGATATTCAAAGAACTCACAATATTATATGTGTCTCGAGCCTCTTGTTCCGCCAAGGTCAACACAGACACGAGAGGATAGCGTTGCCTGGGCAATGGGCCAAAATCTGAGAGTGCCTGTTCTGGTGGAATACAAATGAAGCGTTCTTCTCTGTCTTCACTGCTGATACTAGAAGGATTGTGTCAAAGAGCCAAACTATCACAGAAGCAGAAACCACTCACTAAAAGGTTTGCCAAACACAGACAAAATCATCTGGAAATATTTGATTTCTTTTATCATGGGCAGCACTGAATTTGAGAAAGGATACTAAATGCTCTGGCAGTGATGATAGAAGCCGTATAACGCCTCCCGGAAATGCTGGGGGTTGCTCAACCTGGAGACACCCTGGTGTGCCTGCAATGCTCGCTGCAGGGCACTGACCTCACAACCCCAGAAGCAGCTCAAGATACACGGCTCCAAACAATATGGCTTCAACCACACACCATCTGTAGAATGTCATGGTAGAATGTCAAGTCAGACAAAACCATTAACACTAACCTGCCGTCACCACGAGGGCTCAGTTTAATGAAGTAAACTTCCAAGACTGGACTGATCATTTAATGACTAATGAAATTTACCGTATTTTCCGCACTATAAGGCACACCGGATTATAAGGCGCACCTTTAATGAATAGCCCATTTTAAAACTTTGTCCATGTATAAGGCGCACCGGATTATAAGGCGCACCTTCAATGAATGGCCCATTTTAAAACTGTGTCCATATATAAATCCATATATTTCGACACGCCTGCCGTAGTGGCTCAATATTGGTCCATATATAAGGCGCACCAGATTATAAGGCGCACTGTCGGTTTTTGAGAAAATTGGAGGTTTTTAGGTGCGCCTTATAGTGCGGAAAATACGGTAATAAACGTCACATGCTATTTGTCTCCCACCGTACAGGAGTTTTTTTGTCTCCAAATCAAAACAAACTGAATGTGCCTCAATGTGGAGGTTCTACTGTATTTGTAATTGTATGTACTGTATGTCTTACTTGTAACAGATGCTGATCCAGAACCCATCTCGAGGGAAAAAGGATTTGTCACTTGAACCATTTGCTTTTCGGGAGTAGGTAGGATGGACTCTGTGTCATCAGAGCTACGCAAGATAACTGGGACATCAAAACCAACCCTGTATAAATTGAAGCAAAATAACGTTAAGTGACTCGCTATCTTGGGTTTAATCTGATTTTAGTATTTTGTAAACTATCAGATATTTTCACAAAGAATAGTTTTATATTTGATTAATGATATACATCCTGATAGTATATAAGTCCTTTGAATATTGTGAAAATATGTGGCTCAGAATACAACAATGTCACCATACATGATATCTGAGATATTTGATATGTCAGAAATGTTATCAACGATATATCACGATATGTGATGAAAGAAAATATACCCTTAAAAAGTAAAACGTTGAATTATGCATTTGTTCGATGCCCAAACTTCATACCTTGTACAAAAAATATGTAAACCACTTGTGTCATATCGACGATTACTCTGTTTACAGTGTAAAATATCATAGCGAAACGACTTACCATCCGAGGACCATGGCAGCGGTAATAACAAAACACAAAGAAACCACACTAATATAAAAGAGTGGCGAGTACTCATACAATGTAATTAAGAAACCTCCTGCCATTTTCTAAAAATCAAACGCTAAAAGAAACGAATTCTCGAAAATTGTAATACAGGAACATCTCACGACTGCCATGACAGCTTGAAGTTTAACTACGGTGGCTCTCGAGGTGAAAACCCAGAAACGTACAGAAACGCGTTTCGTTTTCTATTGCCACAAACGCGGCACTTCATTGCAACTTTTTTTAATTTCTTCTTATCTATGAATGTACAGGAACCAAATATGTATTTTCTGGAGCACATTCAACCATTAAATTGATACGAATTTAAATTCCAAAGAAGAAAATGAGGATAACTTGAAACTTCATTAAATTAACTAAATTAAAACAATTACATAATTTGTTATACTATTGTTTGGTCGACATTATTTGTCTTTATACTTTTTAAATTTGTGTGTAATATTTCCGTCGAAATTGACTTTACTTTGATAGGTTTAACCGGAACCTCTCATGTTAATTTCTGAGACCCCACTGCCGAGCTTGCCTTCAAAACTAGCATCGTTTATTCCATCAGAGGTAACTGTGATGCGCGACGAAAAAACAGAGGAATGAGTAGCCACAAAACAGGATATATTTTATTATTCTATTTAAAAGATTTAGATCGGTGTGTTGGAATCACTTGCTATAATGTGATCGAATCGTCGTGGTCATAGGGAGGCGCACAGATGTTCCAAGCTGCGGAGAAAGAAACCTTTATGCAGGGATTATAGGGGCGCGCGTTGTGTTGTATTTATGTTAAACAATTCGAATCCAAACCATGAGCAGTATGAAGGACAAAACGACCATGCGCCAGCAGAGCTCGGATAATAACTCAGTGAGCAGCAGTGAATGGGACATGGCAAATGATGTTTTTGTGTCCGGCTACGACGAGAACCCGATGGGAGTGGAAACCCGCAACGGGGAGAGTGACCCAGGAGAACCTGGCTTGGATGGACACATTCCGCTTTTACCACAGGACGGCATAATACTGGGCCTGTCTGAAGAAGAATACTCCAGCCCATCGTATTTGGACATCGAGCCGAACTACACGGAAAGTGACGGCAACGTGTCAACCAAGAAACGCATACGTTCAAACAGCTCTCGGCACAGGGGTGAGATCGTCACGGAGCTGGGCCCGGAGGAGGTCAGGTGGTTTTACAAAGAGGACAAGCGGACGTGGAAACCTTTCGTTGGACATGACTCGTTAAAAATTGAGACCGCCTATGGAAGGTTCAGTGAGCAGAACCCTGATAAGGTTAAACGCCACAGTGAGCCCGTCGATACCGAGGGCAAAGACGCAACCACGTCCGGCGAGATCCAGCCAGACGAGAGCGTGGATGAGTCCGGTGTTCAAAATGAGTCGGCGGTCCCGCAACGGCCCTCGGTGTCGGACGAGACGAGGGACCTGGGCGAAAACAGAATTAACATGGAGGCAGTGTGTGTCAGAGGAGGCCTCTATGAGGTGGACATCAGAGAGAAGGAATGCTACCCTGTGTACTGGAACCGTAAGCACCCAATGCTTTTGTTTCCTATAAGTCAGGGGTGTCAAACTCATTTTTTTGCGGGCCACATTATAGTCATAGCTTCTTTCGAGGGCCATTATGACTGTCAACCCAAATAAATGTATGAGCACCTCATATTATAAAGCTACAAAACAAACTGACAAATAATCGTCTTCAAATCAGATGAGTAAAAACTGGTCAAATATATAAAAAAGAAGATATTATTAAAAGTGAAGACAATTTGCAATTCTAGTAATGACACAAATATGATGCACAATTTGTAATGACACGAATTTGATGCACAATTTGTCTGTGTGCGGGCCACATAAAATGATCTGGCGGGCCGTATCTGGCCCCCGGGCCTTAAGTTTGACACCTGTGATTTACATCATTATAGCACAAGCGTACTTTGGTGACTAGTAAGTACAGTGGCCCCCAAGTACAATCCTCAACATGGGTAAAAGTTGCACGCACTCTCTAAATACAAATGACACGACCGTGATTTTAATTTTCCCCAGAGCAAGATCGCATTCCCGTGATGAGAGGTCAGTGGTTCATCGATGGAACCTGGCTTCCTTTAGAGGAGGATGAGAGTGACATGATTGAGCAAGAGCACCTTGCTCGTTTCCGCGGTCAACAAATGAGGGACACCTATGAAATGGAGGCAGTGACCACCACAGTAGACAGCAAAGACGGTAAAAAAAAAACAAAAAAAACATGCATATTGTGTATAGTGATTAAATATGTATTACTGTGTTATGTTCTGCTAGCTATTCACAGTTTGAAGCTGAGCCGTAGCCATGTTGACTGGCACAGTGTGGATTTGGTGTACCTTTACAGCGACGCGACCACGTCGAAGATTGCACGAACTGTTACTCAGAAACTGGGCTTTTCTAAAGGTACATGGATAAACTGTAATCCATGTTCTCGGATGACCACAAAATGTCCTATTCACAGCTTCCAGCAGCGGGACACGTCTCCACAGAGGGTACGTAGAGGAAGCAGCACCTGAGGACACTCCACCTGAAACCACTCACATCGTGTTTGTGGTGCACGGCATCGGTCAGAAAATGGACCAGGGTCGTATTATTAGAAACACTAGCATGTAAGACGAATGAGTCAGCACAATATGCAATCAAGGTGATTGTTTTCAGTAACACTCTTTGTTGGCAGGATGAGAGATGCTGCCAGAAAGATGGAGGAGAAGCACTTTCCTAACCGCACCACAGAGCATGTTGAATTCCTTCCTGTCGAATGGCGGTCGAAACTGGCTCTTGATGGAGGTATGATGCTAAAAGCTAATGTTAGCATTAATTTATTTCTATATACACTGTCAAGGTAAGATTTATAGTCATTCACTATTTCATCTTTAATGATGAGGATATAGTATATACTACATGACCAAATGTACTTGCTCATGGAGTATGTTCATTCATTTTATGTTAGCAGCAAAGAGGCTAAATTGCTAATGTAGCCACTGATATATTTAGCCGTGGGAGGACCAGCGACCAGATTGGGCTACCAAAACATGGAGATGCTGGGGATCGATCCCAGGACCTCATGCATGCTAAGCATGCGCTCTACCACTGAGCTACATCCCCACACGCTAGTGATAATCATACTTGTCTTTCCATCTGGTATTTCACGCACTGAATCGCTTCCAGATGGGCTGTCTCATGTTTTAAATACAGTGTTACTTTATAAGACATATAATCTTGCATGGTGCGCTCTTGCAGACACGGTGGACACCATCACTCCAGACAAACTTAGAGGTCTTAGAGACATGTTGAACAGCAGCGCCATGGACATCATGTACTACACTAGTCCGCTTTACAGAGACGAGGTGAGATTATTTTATGACTACCTGTAAATTTGTGCAGATTCGTCTTTGGGGAAAAAATTACGGTTTAATATACGAAATGAGTTCTGTGAATAGTTGTGAAGACAACAAAAATATTTTTTTGGTGTGCTTGTCTGTATATGCAGATTACTCGTGGCCTGACACTGGAGCTGAACCGTCTTTACTCACTTTTCTGCTCAAGAAATCCAGATTTTGAAAAAAATGGAAAAGTGTCCATCGTGTCACACTCGTTAGGTTGTGTCATAACCTTTGACATCATGACTGGCTGGGACCCTGTGCGCTTTCATCATTCACAAGTGCCAGATCCAGAAGAAACAAAGGCCCGCTGGCCAAGTGATGAAGAGCGCCATCTTCAGGAGCAGCTCAGACTCACACGCCTCAGGTATTTGAAATGTATTTTTTACTGTGCATTTTACTAGAAACACTCAACACAATAACAACAGCACTGTTGTCAGTTTGTGACATTCTTTGAAACTGAAGAATTAATATGGGTAATCTAAAAAAAATAAAAATCTGTACAGGTTGAGAGATTTGGAGGATCAATTCCAGGGTCTGCAGACCTTGTCTTGTGTTGCAATTCCAGCTTTAAAATTCAAGGTAATAAAATTGATCAGAAACTAATCAAATAATAGTTTTTATTAGTTTTACATTTTTTTTATACTAAAATTTACTGTTTCTTGATTTTTTAGGTGGAAAATTTCTTCTGCATGGGCTCCCCACTGGCTGTATTCTTGGCATTACGAGGCATCCGTCCTGGTAGCAATGTCGTGCAGGACCATATCCTCCCCACCTCAATCTGCAAACGCCTTTTCAACGTATTTCATCCCACTGACCCAGTGGTGAGTACTTTATTACTAGTCTGGCCTAGTCCAGTTTTAGATCCATATCCATTTCAGCTATGGAAGCCGCTCTGATTTGAATTATGTTTTATAATGTATTTTAAATACATACCATTTAATAAATAAGATGGGAAAACAATATCCAAATAATTCTTTCATTCTCTGCTCTTATAGGCATACAGATTGGAGCCTCTTATTTTAAAGCACTACAGTAACATTGCGCCTGTTCAAATCCACTGGTAAGTCATCCTTTGGAGTGAATGGCTGTTTTTCCTCTAATATGGCATAACTTTGATTAAGTAGGCATCCCTAAACTAGATAAGTAGGAGAAAATAGATGGATGGTCACACATGCAATCAAATCTTTTCACATCCCGTTCTTCCTAAAAAATAAAATAAAATCAGCGCCCTCCGGTGGCATTGATTGCAAAAACAGCTTGAGTGTATTTAACAGAACAAAAAATCTTTTGAAGAGACTTGGACATATTTTTGTTAGTTTTCATGGAAAAGCCATATTAAGCTAGAGGAGAAAAAACATCAACATATTTATGTACATTAATTAAAGTTGATTAATGCAACTTTGATGTGGCAGGTACAACACCACCAGCCCCACGCCATATGATCACATTCGCCCCACACTGCTGAACCTCGCCAAGGAGACGACATCTATACCAGACTCAGAAAGCCTTCCCAGCCCTTGCACCTCCCCGCCCCAAGCACGACGACACTATGGAGAGTCCATCACCAATCTGGGCAAGGCCAGCATCATGGGTTAGATACTTTTTTAAATGTTCCCAGAAGACAATTAACTACCGTATTTTCCGGATTATAAGGCACACCTAAAAATTTCTCAAAAGTCAACAGTGCGCCTTATAGTCTGGTGCGCCTTATATATGGATCAAACTCCTAAATTTAAACCGGCCCGAAGCATTGTGTCATGAAATCAATCATAAGTGGCCCGCTGAAGACTATGAATCATGAATCAAAAAGACTATGGATCATTATTTTGTGATTATAAAGTAATTTGTTGCGTCTGAAGTTGAAATAAAAAAGATAAAATGGAGAATGATATGATTTGGATTAGAAATCTGACATGATGCATTAATGGCACGCCTTATAGTCCGGTGCACCTTATATAAGGACAAACTTTTAAAATGTGCCATTTCATTGAAGGTGCGCCTTATAGTCCTGAAAATGCGGTATTTTAACTGCAAATGAGGATCATCTCCAAACGTGCAAAACCATGTATGGTCTTCTCGCCCTTCAGGTGCTGCAAGTATCGGAAAGGGAATCGGAGGAATCCTGTTTTCTCGCTTTTCTCGATCCAGTGGCCAGGTGGGCGGTGTAGAGGAAGAGCCCTCAGATTTTGAAGGTCGAACCACAGAGGTGGATAACGCAGCGGGAGAGAAGCCACTGCTCCCCGAAAGCGATGAGAAGGAGAAACAAGTAGAAGACGAGGGTGGGGAAATTGAGCAAGCAATGTCTCAATCCACTTCAGTGGTCTTGGACCAAACCACCTGTAAGTCCAAAAGTTCTTTGAATTTGATATTTGTTTCCAATCTACAGCAACAACAATTAATTTTTCTGTGTTTTAGTGGAGCTGGAAAGACGCATCGACTTTGAGCTGCGAGAGGGTTTGGTTGAGAGCCGCTATTGGTCAGCGGTGACGTCACATACAGCCTATTGGTGCTCTTATGATGTGGCGCTTTTTCTCCTTACTTTCATGTATAGACCCCAAGACCCGCCTGAGACTGCTGAGGACAACACCGATCCCGTCTAAAAAAAAAAAAAAAAAAATCCATGCACACTATAAGGCATGGTCACTCAATTCATTTTCTATTCACACAATTGGAAAAAAAAAAAAAGCACTCCCTTTCTCACAACTAAAAATTGTTTTCTATTTTATACACTGGTACTGTTTCTAAAATGTGATTTTTTTTTACCCTTAATATTACTATAAAGTAAATCCATATTTATTTTATTTACATTTTATTTATACTTTTGAACATAAAAACTGAAATATTATTTTTTAATTTATTTAAACCTTGGCTTATTTAAACAAGAGCATGAAATGATTTACCAAGTGAATTGAAACTGAATTGACAAATACTCATATCAGCACACAAACACGCACGGACACACACACACACACTGTGCTCAAAGCCTTGTCCTCTGACCACATCCAGGAAGTTCCTGTGCACCATCTTGTGCAGAAACAACTTCTTTTACCATTTGTGCTGTTTTGTTCTTGAACTTGTACAATGTTCTGTGTATTTGTATCCTCCTGTCACCCCATAATTTCTCCTAACCATTGAGCAGTACAATGCTTTGCTGTTGTGATCATTTTCCTAACATAACAGCACGGAGAGACAGTTACTTTTTAAAACTAGCTACTAAAATTATGCGCTAGTAGCATAAACTTAGAAAGATTCCACTTTGCCCTTTACAACAACACTATTGTTCGACCTGTGTGCGTGTCTATGTTTGGTCTTTGTGTACGTCAAAAGAGGCTGAATGGAGTCAATTGAAACAAAAAGTAAAATGACTCAGCCGTCAACCGTATTTAAATACTTTTATATATTTTTTTCTCCAGTTGTTACACTGTCAAAAAATCCTATTTATATACTATTCCACATTCAAAATCATCCAATATACCTTTATTGACCTTGCCATGTGAGCACAATAATAGCATCTTCTGTTTAATCATCATGAGAGTAATTTTGTCATCATACATATCTTAAATGTGACGTGGCCAAATATTTAGGAGTTGCCTACAATATGTTGATGACCTTGCAAAATCAAGCATTGTGTAAAACATGCAGTAATGTGGCAAACAGTAGTGTCTAAACACATTAAAATGATAACTTTTGTTTAGCTAATTTTAGGTTGGTTTTCTTTACACTGTGACATAAGTTTCAGGTCCAAATGTGTTCTATCATATTGGGCAATATTCTAAATGTATTGCAAAACTCAATAATATGCAAGTAACCAGGATCACATCCTTTTTTTTTTTTTTTTTAATAATGTTCCAAAACATAATTTTTCATCAAAACCATTTAGGAATATGAATAGCCTATATAGTACTTAAGAGTACTAACAGTGCAAAAAAAACTGTCGTGATTTATATATATTTTCAAAATTAATTTCTAATAAAATTTCTTATGTTATGGCCAAAAATATATCCTTTGATCTAACATTTACAGTATAAAGTTTCTGCTATAGCTCTCAATGAGAAAATATATTTTTCCTGTTTCTTAAAACGTTTGCCAAATTTTGGCTTTTTATTCATTTTATTTATTATGTTTTTTATAAGTTCGGATGTCTTTTGTTGAAAGCGATATTTCAATTTTGGACAGGTATTTGGATGCATGTTATTTATACTACAATGCCAAGGTTTCAACAATCCTGATTTTGGTGAACGTGCCATTTACACCAGATGTGTATAAATTTAATACTAGCAAAATTTCTAACTTCACTGATTTGCTCTATGTGTGTGTCTGTGCATGTTTGTGTCTGTCCTTTTTTTAAAAATGATTTGAGATGTTTTGAAAAAAAACAAAAAAAACAATATGAAACTGGAAATTGACAATATTTTTTTTTGATCGTTCAAAGCAATTCAATATGTGTAGAGTACAATATTAACTCCTTGTATTTTGTATACAAGCCTGTGACTATTGGACGGTATACCAATTAAAACACATGACTGCCAAACTGAATAAGATAATCTTGTCATCAAATCAATGATCGAGTAACCAGGAAGAACAGTTCTTTTTCATTTGAGGTTTTACAGTCACAATGTGATGTAAGAATTGTACATATCAGTTATTTGCAAATTCCAATGCCATTCATTTTCCTTGTCAGTCTAGAATTTTTTGGGAAAAGTAGCAAAAATATTCATGAATTTGCATAATAATAATAAAAAAATAATATTTTGTTTAACTATATTTTATATTTAGCACACAACTGAAGTAGAATAGAATATTTAACTTCACAAAGATCCTAAAAATGCCCCACATGGAATTATAGCATAATTAAAAAACATATTTGAGACACTCAATCAACAGAAAAAAATTCCCAACTAGAGATTGACAGCATGATTAAGCACATGACGAATTTCATGAACATCTCATGATTTACGATTTAGTGATTTAAATACCATGAGTTATTTGGATCTTCATCCGCCATAAAGTGCAGTGGGCCGTGATTCTGTGTGTCTCAAACAGAGAACGTCTGTTCCTGGCTTCCAGTGTCAACTTCCTCTAATGGGACACACTGTGATTTGTGTGAGCCTTCACTGCAAGGCACACCGCTCGGTGTGCCACCAGGGTATAAATTCATGACAGCTCAACTATCTAGTAGTTAATCTAACTAACCTCACTTCCAACTAACAAGAAGAACGTTTTTTTTGAGATTCAAGAGCAAAACCAGGAGAGGTAAGTCAATGGTGCTGAATGAGTGAAAGTGGGTTAGGTATAATTTTCTATCATCATAATGTCTTATTTCTTGTGATGTATATTTAAGTCTCCTTGCCAGTGTATCTACATTGCATGTTATGAATATCTCAGGCGAAGAAAATTAATTCTGTATAACCTTTAGACATTTATTATTGTACGTAACACAGATTGCCAATATGTTATGCTCATAAATCAATATACCTTTGCCTGATTTTCATCAATGCCTGACAAGTATCTCATGTCATTTCACCGCTAGGTCAGATCAACGATGAATAAACAGTCTAGCATTAACAAAGAAGTCTTCATCCCTCATAATGAACGGATGCTGGTGGCAGTGGAGGTACAGAGGAGAAAAAAGAAGAGGATGTCTTTCCTTTCGCTAGGATCCCAAAAAAACTATGCAACATTCATCTGTGTTTCAGGTGCAAATATGATTTTTTTTTTCACTTTAAGTAAGATGTGCCATGACACAAATATTAATAGATTTTTCACGCAAACCTGTAAAAAAAATTAGCATCTCCTTTGCAGGAAAAAAAGTAGACTTTCAATTACTTTTATGAGTTATTAATAATTATAGTTATTCATAATTTTTTTATTATTATATATTATTTATATATTTATTTATAATTTTTTATGTACTACTTTGAATTTCATAAATAATGTAAGATTTTCAAAACAGTCTATTTATATTTAATATTTAGTGTCCTAATTTTCCTAATGTGCCATGATACAAATATGAATAGACTTTTACACAAATCTGTAAAAAAAATAGCTTCTCCTTTGCAGAAAAAAAGTAGACTTTAATTTTTTTAAGAGTTATTTATAATTATAGTTATTCACAATTTATTATTATTATATATTATTATTATTTATATATTTATTTATAATTTTTTATGTACTATTTTGAATTTTATAAATAATGCAAGACATTCAAAACAGTCTATTTATACTTAATATTTAGTGTCCTAATTTTCCTGGTGTTGTGTATTACTCCAACTCCATCCATTTTCTTTTCTGCTTTTCCATATTAGTTTCAATTTTTCCACAACCTTAATTTATCCGATTTAGTTGCCAGCAGTAAATGATAGTTTATGCTCTCTGTGTAGTGACCAACACAAGGCCACAGCAGCTCCTCATTTCAAAGGTGAAGCAGTTTAGTGGTTCCTTGGCCTTCACAAGGACATCACAGTGGGCGGTGGAGCAACTACGACAGGTCAACGGCATTAACCCCAACAAGGTCACCACCTCATTTTGATTTCATGGAAAGAGTCAATAAAGATATGACTTTAAAGTTCATCAAGAGTAATTGCTTGCTCACATGTTATCTACTCTCCACTAGGACAGTCCAGAATTTGACCTGGTGTTTATCAATGCTGTGGACCAGTGGGTGGCCAGCTCAGCAGCAGAAAAGTGCATCTTCATTCAGATTCTATATCGTGCCTGCCGGACCTACTGGGATGGAAAGGCAGGAAGCCTGGTCAAATCGAGCCGCCGGGGTTCTTACCAAGATGGGGGGGCTGGTCCCAGTGATTCGTTACGTCGGCGTTCATCTGGAACACTAACATCTCGACGAAAAAGCTTAGTTGCACCCAGACCACCAGAGTTCATCAACTGCTCGTCCAAACTCACAGGAGGTAATAGAATATGATATTACACAGCCTTGTGGAAATGTTTTAGTCCATCACTAACTTCATTGTTTTAATGGCCAATAAAACAATATAGAAAAAAAAAATATATAAATAGAAAGAAAGAAAGAAAGAAAGAAAGAAAGAAAGAAAGAAAGAAAGAAAGAAAGAAAGAAAGAAAGAAAGAAAGAAAGAAAGAAATGTAACTGTTATTTCACCTCAGATTATTTTGTGGTCATTATAGAATTGATAAAACAGTCAAAATCGAAAATCCAAACTTACTCCATACCATTTTCACCTTCACCAGATATCTGCTGTTAATTGTTTGATTTGTTTTTTATTTTTTCAAATGACAGAGTCCTCCGACATGAGTCTGTTCATCTACCGCTGCAAAGCCTTCTTGAATCATATGACGAAGAAGATGGTTGCAAGCCAAAGGCGCTCACGAAATAGAGGTAGTTGATTTTTACTACATTTTACTGTCAACTGTTTTTATCCAGAATTTGACTTTTGAGATGTTTTTTTTTTTTTTTTTGTCTGTTGTCCATTGTTTATTCTGTACCCCTTTCCAGTTGAAAGGCATCTGTGTTCTATGGCTGGGCGGTCACATGAGTGGTGACTTTGTTGATTTCGGGGGAAACAATACGATGCAAAACAATAGCCGCTGGTTACGGGGAGCTCAGATCACTGAAGGTCAGATCACTGAACCCAGTGACAGGAGACGTGTAATTGATGGGAGAGGTGCCAGGCTGCAAAACAGCAGCAAGTCCCAGTTCATTTGTACAAGCCACTCTAAGCCCCCAGGAGAGCAATAATAATAATAATAATAATAATAATAATAATAATAATAATAATAATAATAATAATAATAATAATAATAATGGAAGGCTAATAATAATAATAATAATAATAATAATAATGCTCAGGCCTTGATTTCCCTCCCCATAGCAATTTTACATCGTGCATGCTGAAACAAACCTTGTAATTACATTCTTAGGCCACTAGAGGGTGCTACATCACCAGTATGACTCATGAGGTTTACTATACTGAGAAGAAACAAAATACACAGTCCTCAAAGAATTATAAATGCATTTAAACAGGAATGAAGATTGCTTTTAAAATGACTAACATGCACGTTAAGAAAATAAGACTGCTGATATATAACCTCAAAATATTTTACTATGCTAATTACTAAACCAAAAAATAATATGGCTATCAAGTATTCAAAAGTGTTACCATTAAAGCTATGCTGTACATTCATTTTAATATTAGGAAATAAAAAATGTGTTATATAGTACCTGTATGTTTGTCATAATTTAATGTAAATATGCAATGAATTTCTTACATTTAATCATTTCGTTTATGCCAACTAAAACTTTTTATTATTATGCAGTCAATCAGTTAAAAGTGGCTCTGAGGGAGCGTGGGCACAAACTGACTCCAGCTGAAGACAAGACGGTAGGGCTGGTCCACACAGCCCAGCAGCTTGCGGACATTGCTCACAAGGTAATTAAGGAGGCATTTTAATTCTAATTGCATAAAACTGATATAAAAAAGATAGAACATCAAAAAAATGCAGATTTTAGCCCTCAAAGAATTCCTAGCAGGCTAGCAGATAAAAACTAATGCTTGACTCTCCTCAGCAATGGTGTAATAATTTGAATACTGCAATACTGAATGTCATTTTCATTATTTCAATATGTATTTCAGATGGCCCTGAAACGTGCTAAATAGAATCTTACAGGATGGAGGAGATGAATACCAAGTGGATGCAAACAGTTCCAAATTCCTTCACAAAAATGTATTTAAAGAAAACTAAGGATCTACATGCAGCCACTTACTTGGTGTATTCAGAAATACATAATTAATGTTTGTTTGTATTTAAAACACAAGATGATGGTTCTCATATTATATACAGTATATAAAATAAATAATAAAATAAAAATAGTATGTAAATCTGTTGCCAGCCATCAGATGAATCTTGTTTTTATTAGTCGTGCTTTTATTAAAAACTTTGTACAAAGCAACTAACACACCTTGTCTGCATGTTATCACAACTCATTGTTGGGTACTACTGTAAAGTAATATTGTGTGTCCATTGTGTCTTTGTCTATGTTCCTAGAACATGAATCCAAGTCTTGTATGCTGCCAAGGTTCAGCGAGTCTTTGTGTCTTTGTAAGTTATAGTATGTCTTGTCTATGTGAATAAAGATTGTTCATGTTATACCATGACCAAGTTGTTAGTTGTTTATATCACTAAATAATTGATCATAAACAAGAGTACACAGGGAGAATGGTTCTGTAATACACTTTTATGCAAGTAAATTTTTATCTGATTATTCAATTAATCGATAGAATAATAAACTCGATCGTGACAGCCCTCGTGTATGTGTATGTAATTGGTGGGGACTGTTCTAAATGGCTCAGGGATTGCAAATAGTTATTATAATAATTAATATTTGCTCATCATGGGCGCTGGCAATCCATGATATGGTCATTGCTTCCCAAACAGACTTAGTAATGCCGGCTTATGAACTGTGAGAATGTCATTCGACCACTGGTGGGGAGCTTTGCGAGTTCAAGTGAAGTTCACTGAAGGCCCCAAAATCCCATCAAAAGGCTAATTTGGGTTTTAGAGCAAATAATGTCACCATCCATTCCGGGTGTCTTAATATTAAATATTGATATTTTTCGTTTATGTGCCAGGCTATTTGACTTTTTGGGTAACCTTTCGATAATCGCTTTGCATGCAGGGACATCTCAGGATTAGCCATGACACCAAATAGAGTTGTGTGCGTTGAAGCAGTCAGTTGCAGTAAAACACAAGTGTCAAACTCGAGGCCCACATCATTTTATGTGGCCCGCGAAGACAAATTGTGCATTAAATTCGTGTCATTACTAGAATTGCAAATTGTCTTCACTTTTAATAATATATATATATTTTTAATATTTGATCAGTTTTTACTCGTCTGATTTGAAAACGAGTTATTTGTCAGTTTGTTTTGTAGCTTTTACTGTATATAATATGAGGTGCTCATACATTTATTTGGGTTGACATATCATAGTGGCCCTCCGAAAGAAGCTACGACTACAATGCGGCCTGCGAAAAAAAATAGTCTGACACCCCTGCAGTAAAAGCATCTACTGAGCATTTAGCAGTGGTGTCAAACTCTGGCCTGAGGGCCAAATTTGGCCCGTAGTGTAATTATATTTGGCCCGCGAAGACAAAATCATGCATCAACTTTATGTCAATACTAAAATTGCAAATTGTCTTTACTTTAAAAAAAAAAGATGATTCTAGCAATTTTGATTACCATTCATCTTTTTAAAAATGTTCTTACTAGCCTGATAAAGAAATTAAACAATAACATATTTTAGTTCTTGACCAAAGCAGCATCAATAACACTTATCTTGATGCTGCCACACAGACAACAGGTTGTCCTCATGCGTTCTATATTTAGAGACCCTGCGAGAAACTTAAAAAGATTACTGTCCCTGGAACCAAGTATAGTCTTCCTCAGCCTCAGCCACAAAGAAAGGACTAAATATAGCCAGCCTGCCTGTCTCTTGTGTGTCTAATAATCCTGTACACTTTCTTCACCAAATAAGGTAGTATTGTGACTACAGTGTGAATTTTGCCTCTATCTTTGGCTTCGGTAAAGTAGCATGAACGTAATCTGTCTATACTTTATCGGTTTTTCTTGACACATAGCTGGCTGAGGCAAAATATTTTTTGCTAGTATGTTATTACTGTGTTTATTTATTCAATATCGCAGACAAAAGCTACACTTAAGAATTAGATCTTGAAAAAAATATATATAAATATAACAAAAATATATAATACATTAATACCAAGGCAGCTCATAACAAAAGTAAGATGTAAAATATATATATAACAAAAATATATAAATAATATATAGATAACAAGGCAGCTCAATGTATTTTCAGTTAGTTATTTAGTTATTAAAAGTACTTTTACCATCAGATGTGCTTTCCCAATATCCAATGTCAACGTAAACAAATTGACAAAACTGTTTGAATTCTTTTTCCTGTTAACATCACACTACTGCCACACGGTCTGGAAGAATTCCTGCCACATTGCTAAATGATTAAAAATAAATGCTACTCATGCCTACCAAGCTGTTTGGAAAGGCTGTCGGTAATGATTTAGTAAAATCTCATTTATTTTATGTATTCTTTGTGTATATTCAATTGAAGCACTCCGTGTGATTAAAAAAATACCGTATTTTCCGGACTATAAGGCGCACCTAAAAACCTAAAATTTTCTCAAAAGCTATAGTCCGGTGCGCCTTATATATGGACCAAATTCCTAAATTTAAACTGGCCTGAAGCATTGTGTCATGAAATCAATCATTAGTGGCCCGCTGAAGACTATGAATCATGAATCAAAAAGAATATGGATCATTATTTTGTGATTATAAAGTAATTTGTGTCATCTGAAGTTGAAATAAAGATAAAATGGAGAATGATTTGATTTGGATTAAAAATCTGACATGATGCATTAATGGTGCGCCTTATAGTCCGGTGCGCCTTATAAAAGGACAAAGTTTTAAAATGGGCCATTCATTGAAGGTGCGCCTTATAGTCCGGTGCGCCTTATAGTCTGGAAAATACGGTAATTAAAAAGGTAGAGACAGCTTTAAAAAACAGCACTATAGTAACATGCACGTACAGAAGCGTTCAGAAGCGTGTGTCTTCTCACTAGTCTCACTATCGCAAGAAGAGGGCAGCGCTAAATGGATGATGGTTCAACAAGCGTGCGCCCCCGACCTCTCCCACTGACTGTCGGACGCACGCACGTGTGAGTGACGTAGAGAAGTCTACTTAAAGCGGAATTAACGCCGAGTGCAACAACCCCCCGCGCTCACTCAAATTCAGTGGGCTCCTAACAAGCTAAGCCCGCACACGGTATATTGCGAGTGAGAGCCGAAGCCTGTGTGGAGCAGCCGTTGTGGGGAAGTTGCGTCCACAGCACTCCCACGCACGCCGTGGTTGGAACATGCTGTACCTCATGGATACTTTTTTGTGCTCATAGATTTGACTTTTTTGTATATTTTCACAATCTGCGTCTGAGTTAGATTTGATCCGAATGAACAGTCATGGGAGAGTGGACCATATTGGAACGTCTCTTGGAGGCGGCAGTCCAGCAGCACTCGACTATGATCGGAAGGTAAGAGTTGAATCAAGAACCTCTGTGGCTGAAATCATGCATTGGTTGAATACCAACTTTTTTTGTCTGATTGATACTTTACAATGGAGAAAAATCCAGGGTGGATTGGGGGTTCAAATAAAAATGACAAATGAAAGTTTGCATCTACAGCACGAGTGTCAAACTCAGTTTTGTCGCGGGCCACAATGTAGTCATAGTTTCCTTCAGAGGATCATTTTGAATGTCAACGCCTTATATAATATACAGTAAGAACTATTTAAATATTTTTTTAAATAAATGGTAACAAAGAATGGGTGCAATATCTGTATTTTTAGAAGTGAAAACAATTAGCAATTTTATATTGACACATGAAGTTAATGCACAATTTGTCTTCGCGGGTCACATAAAATGATGTGGCAGGCCGAATCTGGCCCCCGGGCCGTATGTTTGACACCTATGAATTCTACAGGCTACAAGTGATGCTATTTCAGCAATGGACAGCACCTTAACAGTATCATGAACAGACAGGGTCCAATCCATTGATAAGGAGTCAGACTCCTTTTCATCTCAGCACAGCCCACCCAAATAGAAATAAGCGCTGTTCTATAAATAGCATTTGTTAGAAGCATTTCTTCAAACACTCCATATTTGAAAGCTGTGCTGCAAGTCGTCGAAGCATACATATAAAAGGCTTTAAATTGGATAAGTCTCATTCGTTAATGATTAAGATAAACATAATTGTTGTCTGATGAACTTATTGAGCGCAAGCTAATTTGCTTATGTGGGTCACTATTGGCAGTAATTGAGATGCAACAAATCTAATAAATCATCAGATGTATTTTCATTTAGCAAGCATCATCATGAGGTACCTAAAAACCTCCAATTTTCTCAAAAGCCGACAGTGCGCCTTATAATCAGGTGCGCCTTATATATGGACCAATATTGAGCCACTACAGCAGGCGTGTCCAAAGTCCGGCCCGCGGGCCAAATGTATATATCTTATATACATGGACAAAGGTTTAAAATGAGCCATTCATTGAAGGTGCGCCTTATAATCCAGTGCGCCTTATAGTGTGGAAAATACGGTATTGTTTTTATTTCCAGTGAGGTTGGAAGTTTTATCATTTTGAACAACAATGAGGAATTTAATCTTTTCAAACCCCATCATTCAACTGCTAGTTTTTGCTGTTAAGGTATCCAGGTAAATATCAGGGCTGTCGCTATTGAATACTTTCAGAATTTATTTTTATATCGATTATTCCATCAATTAATGGAATAACTGGTTGAGATTTTATTTATATAAAAGTGGATTACAACATTTTTGTTTTGCAATTAGTGCTGTTTATTATGTATTGTTTAAGGATTAAAAACAACTAATTTGAAAATGTGGTTGCACAAGTATGCACACCCTTCTCGGGGGGGCACCATTTGAAACCTTTTTTTTTTTTAAACAAAAACAATCATTTCTAGAGGGATACTAAAAATAAACAACTGACCACCTAAGATAATGCGATTGCACAAGTGTGCACACTTATTGGAACTGAGGATGTGGCCTATCACGTTCAGACTCAGAGGCAGCAAAACAACTTGTGGAGTGGGTGGCACGAACCTTATTTGGAGTGAATCAGAGGAACTGTTTTGTTTTTGCGCATTTGTTGGGCGTGTTTGTTGGTCATTATTCAAATCTCAAGTTAGTTTCACATGACCAGGCAAGTCGCCACAAGGTGGTGCAACATTTCGCTGGACAGCGGGTTTCCATCGAGTTTGTCAGGGAATTTGCGCCACCTTGTGGCTACTTACTCAGTCATGTGATAGATACACCGTTAAAAACAAAGTTTCTGAAGATTTGAATAATGTCCAAGCATAGGTGTCAAACTCAAGGCCCGGGGGGCCAGATACGGCCCGCCATATCATTTTATGTGGCCTGCAGGGACAAATTTTGCATCGGCTTTGTATCATTACTAAAATTACAAATTGTGATGGATGGAAATAATAAATGTAGAAAAAAACATGACAATTATACAGAAAATGCTAATTGACTATGTTTGTTTCCTCAGGATCCTGCTGACAGTGGTGGTGATTTTTCGTATTCTAATCGTGGCAATAGTTGGAGAGACAGTGTACAACGATGAGCAGTCCATGTTTGTATGTAACACCTTACAGCCAGGCTGTAACCAGGCTTGTTACGACAAAGCTTTCCCCATCTCTCACATCAGGTACTGGGTGTTCCAGATCATTATGGTCTGCTGCCCCAGCCTTTGCTTTATTACCTACTCTGTCCACCAGTCCGCCAAGCAGAAGGAGCGACGCTACTCCACAGTGTACCTTTCCCTGGACAAGGAGCAAGACTCTATGAAAAGAGACGACAGCAAGAAGATCAAGAACACTATTGTTAACGGGGGGCTACAGAACACAGAGAACACCAACAAGGAGGCGGAGCCTGATTGTCTTGAAGTCAAGGACATTCCCAATTCGGTCGTGCGAACTACTAAGTCCAAAATGAGAAGACAAGAAGGCATATCCAGGTTCTACATCATCCAGGTGGTGTTCCGAAATGC
The DNA here is from genome assembly GCF_024217435.2 of Syngnathus scovelli. Classification (NCBI taxonomy): domain Eukaryota; kingdom Metazoa; phylum Chordata; class Actinopteri; order Syngnathiformes; family Syngnathidae; genus Syngnathus; species Syngnathus scovelli. The sequence goes on along the minus strand of NC_090866.1, from coordinate 6,608,423 downwards.
ACTCGAGATAGGATTTCTCGTGGGTCAATATTTCCTTTATGGATTCAATGTGCCCGCTGTGTATGAGTGCGATCGATACCCTTGCATAAAAGATGTTGAGTGTTATGTTTCCAGGCCAACAGAGAAGACAGTGTTTTTAGTCTTCATGTTTGCAGTCAGTGGCATTTGTGTGGTGCTCAACTTAGCAGAGCTAAACCATCTAGGGTGGAGGAAGATCAAAGCTGCTGTCAGAGGAGTGAGAGCCAGGAGGAAGTCTATTTATGAAATCCGCAACAAAGACTTGCCAAGAATGAGTATGCCCAACTTTGGACGTACCCAGTCCAGTGACTCTGCATATGTATAAATATTTGTAACAGAAAAAGCTGCAGGACAGCTGTGTAGAAACTACAGTACCGTATTTTCCGGACTACAAGGCGCACCGGACTATAAGGCGCATCTTCAATGAATGGCCCGTTTTAAAACCTTGTCCTTATATAAGGCGCACCAGACTATAAGGCGCACCATTAATGCATCATGTCAGATTTTTAATCCAAATCAAATCATTCTCCATTTTATCTTTTTTATTTCAACTTCAGACGCAACAAATTACTTTATAATCACAAAATAATGATCCATAGTCTTTTTGATTCATGATTCATAGTCTTCAGCGGGCCACTTATGATTGATTTCATGACACAATGCTTCGGGCCAGTTTAAATTTAGGAATTTGGTCCATATATAAGGCGCACTGGACTATAAGGCGCACTGTCGGCTTTTGAGAAAATTTTAGGTTTTTAGGTGCGCCTTATAGTCTGGAAAATACGGTAACTTAAATATGAAATTATAAAAATGTTCTTTGAAAAGATAAATGGTGGCATTACTGCCATGGGAGCATGTTTCATGCAAATTCTAAGGACTTTTGTCTTGGACTGGACACTCTCATTAGATGGCTGACATTTCTCATCAATATTTGTTTTGATTTGATGTACACTTATGGGAAAGTTTGTCTCTGGGAAAGAGATGGACATGAATGGCTGGACTGGAGATGCTGGTTTTATATTTGTTAAGTGCATCTTAGAAATAAAGACAGAGGGTATACTGTACACAGGCTAAACTATGGATCTTTATATGTATATTGAGTTTTATATATATATTTTTTTTCTTCCATTGTTTTCATTGTTTTGAATGTCTGCGTTTGCACCATCGGCCTTATCTGGAGGTCTCCTTCCATTTTTCTACTAACCAAAGCGCTCTCATTTATTTATTTATCTATTTATTTATTTATCTATTTATTTATTTATTTATTTAAATCAGTGCCATATATGTACAGTACATCATAAACACAGTATATTAAGGTAACTTCTGTAACGAAATACCAACTTATATACATTTAGACAACCACAAAATATTTTTTCAGAACAAGTCTGCATGTTATGCATGTTAGATTAACAGAAGTGTCCAAACGTGCGAATGTTAGCTCAATGATTGTTTGCCTATGTGCGTTTGCTTGTTTACGTGTGAAAACGGATGGAAGAAAAATGATAATGTCACAGGTTTTGAACATGTGTCGTGTATTTTAAACTTCTGCAATAAAAATGAGCCCTATGAACAATTATAGTATGTTTAATTTTGGTGCATTGATTTGCAATGTGTCCGATTTATGTCTATCCATGACCTAATATCACTGTGTTTATAAACTGTCTCAATACCCGCAACACGGCTAATAGGTTTAGTTTAGCTAATAGTTTAAAATGACTTCCTTTAACGAGGATGCCATTCATTGCATTATGATCAAGCGTAAAATTGTGGTGTCGAAAAAAACATTGTTCAGCGAGTATCCTATTATTATTACAACTAAAATGGCTGCCAAAAACAAAATAAGCGTAGGTTTAAATTACCCAATGAGATGTTTGGTAAACATTGTTGAAGCACTGTAGGATTTTGCTTTGCGAAATTTATTTTTTTGCCATACATTATTACATCACTATAAAGTTGTCATCCAATCATTTCACTCCTCATCTTGTTAAGGTTAACACTCAGTGAGCCATCCGAAATGAATTCCAAAGAGCATTTCTAGATTTAAATTTGAGCAGAAAAGTGGATTACTGCTTTCTAATGTCGTCTCACATCACGAGATATCACTTTTGGCTCGAGAATTTGCCTTGGATTGACAAAAATGATCTACTTAATATGGAACAGTGGTATGTAAATCCTGACATTTGTTTGGTTTGGACACCAAATTACACACAATGAAGTCTGACCTTTTTGACATTAGTGTATTGCATGAGTGCATTAATATAGCTCCCTTAATCCAGATTAAAAATCCAGATGTTATGGGATAGTAGACTGCAAAAATTTTGGTATTGATGTACTCTATATGATTCTAACAGGGCATGCCAGATGTCTGGTTTGACAAGAGTAAATTTCACTAATCCGAAGTGTCATAGTTATACAGTGATCCCTCGCTACTTCACGTTTCGTTTATCGTGGCTTCACTACATCGCGGATATTTTTTCCAAATTAAAAAAACATTTAAAAGTCAAAATAAAACTTCTAAATTGAAGAAACGTGTCTAACCTTTAGGACAATGTAGTATTGCTCCGAATGTTCGTTTACATTCCTTTAGAAATTCGTTTTCGCGTGTTAGCACGATCGCGAATTAGCATCTTTCCGCTAACTCGTTAGCCTGCCCAGTACTTCTTGTTGGTGACCGTACTTCACGGATTTCACTTATCGCGGGTGGTTTTTGGAACCAATTATCCGCGATAAACGAGGGATTACTGTATATTTAGATTTAAACGCACAAGAAAAGTTCTCATTTCCAGCAGGCTTCCGTTAACACACCAGCATGCTCAAGCAAATTTATTACTTTTTTTTTTAAGTCTCTTTAGTTTGACAGAGATTTTGATGAGCAAAACTTTGACATAGTAAAATTGCAATAATAATATATGCTCACAAAAAACTTTTTTACGTTCACTGATGTTTGTATTTGAATACAAAGAAATGAATTTCATTTAGCTCGTTAATAAGAGATGATGGTAAGGTCAAGTTAATCACAATGTTTTCATTAGTATGGTGATGATTTTGGAAATACAAAAAAATTGGCATGACGAATGAAAGTGATTGCAGTTTTTGGACATTTAGTGACATTCGATTTTTTTTTTTTTATCTCTACATTGCGACAATTCTGAAAAAATAACTGATCAGCGAGTTCACCATCCTCCAGTGATTTTGCCAGTCAAGCAAGCAAGTCCATGAAGACTTCCCATCCCACCTATAAACATGATTTTGCTGACGTTGTTATAAGTGTCCCAGAGTTGTGCAGGGTCACACAATAAAATATTATCACTAAACTGCTAATCTCAGCAAATGTCTTTTTCCACTCAACGTTATAAAAACGTATTTAGTAATTTATCAAACATAGTTGGACAACATTTACAGTATATAGCGAACTGTCAGTGATCCATCAGAGGGCTAAAATGAATGGGCTCTTCTGCAACACACCACACCAATGTGTCCCTGTGAACGTCCCTGACTGATGGTTCCGGGATAAGTCAGGGTCCTGCATGATCAGGTCCAATTGCGCCTTAGGTGCTGGAGCATATATTGTGTTTGTGTTCACAGAGGCGTTACATTGCACTTATGGCAGTTAGGAGCAGTTATGATAGGCTTGCTGAGCAAAGCTATTTGGACAATCCTTGATATCATAAATTATATGAGAAGAACATCATTTATTATTTTCTCCATTGGTTTTGAAGAATGGTGTCGGTGAGGTTGTCATCCATGTGTTGTGTATTTGTTCATCTGTTTGCCCAGCTTTGTCCTCATCTCACCATCACTACATGTGACATCACGAGTCACGCTATACTGTTGCTCTGGTTTGGAGGTCACTTGTAGATGTGACAGACTGTCACCAAGTGAAATATCCATTGTGACATGCCAGGGTGCAATGTGCTGACACCTGGATGTGCCCACCAAGCAACCCAAGATGCTCCAGGCCAACACATGGATTTTGGGAGAGAAGGGCATCGACACAAACACACTTTACTGTTCCAAATCTCGTTCAAATGTCGGTAACTTGTTGTTTGCCCACAATATGCTGATACAAAAATAACAAATAACAAAATGCTGCTTTTGGTGGAATTTTCGTTCTTGTTTTGTGTGTCTCAGTCCCTCGATGGAGACACCGTTAGGCATATTTGTGTTATTTAAATCAGAGAGTTGTATCTGGTCGATTTAATCACACAGCGGCCAGCAGCATGTGTGGATTATGGGATTTACAGCTGCCTCTCAGTCTCAGTGTTTTTCAGGTGAAGTAGGCCAGTGGTACGGGATACCCAGGATAAAGCTGGTCAAAGTCCAGAGTGAACCTTATACCACTGCTGATTTTTCTTTTCCATTTTTATAATACATTTTATTATTATATATTATATTATTAATTATAATATGTATTAAATTCTAATTATAAATATATAATTTGAATTTTATATTAACTTTAAACATTTAAGTTTATAAACTGGCTTTTTAATGAAAGTGAAACAAAGAATATATTAAAAGACATCCTAATTTTTCTTTGTTTTCATTTTTATAATAAATTTTATAATGATATATTATATTCTTAATTATATATGTATTTTTTAAATTATAATTATATATATGTATAATTATATATATATATATATATATATATATATATATATATATATATATATAAATATAAATAATTATAATTTGAATTTTATATTAGCTTTAAAAAATTAAGTTTATAAACTGGCTTTTTAATGAAAGTGAAACAAAGAATATATTAAAAGACATCATCATTTTTCTTTGTTTTATCATACCAACATGGAGCAGTTGCAGATGTAAAAAAGTTGATAATGATATCTCCTGACTGTTGAGTTCAGCAACAGACTGGCATGTCAGGACCATTGTTCGTCTGGAAGCATAAATGAGGAAGAAAGAGCGCTCCATCTAGTTTGGCTTTTTTTGTTTGCAATTTGGTTTGTCTGAGGTCAGTCTTAAAGGTGCAGATATAAGATTGATTATTCAATATTCAAGATCGACTTATAACAAAAAGCAAGTCTGTGGTCTAAATATTCGTTTGAGTGTTTTATTTAACAATGTCATTAACCAAATAAGCAGGCCTAGTTTCCTGTTAACAGGTCATTTATTGTGGAGGGGAAGCATTGATTGCCAGGTAATGAAGCAGAGCCTAACCTCCAGCCCACACGTCCTTGTTTGAGCAGCCCATTTCTCAACAAGCTGTCTCTCTGAAACCTTGTCCTGTCCATGAACTATCATCACTCAAATACCATCATACCTTCCTTGAATCATAACACACACGGACGCGTGCACACATACCGTATTTTCCGGACTATAAGGCGCACCGGACTATAAGGCGCACCTTCAATGAATGGCCCATTTTAAAACTTTGTCCTTATATAAGGCGCACCAGACTATAAGGCGCACCATTAATGCATCATGTCAGATTTTTAATCCAAATCAAATCATTCTCCGTTTTATCTTTTTTATTTCAACTTCAGAGGCAACAAATTACTTCATAATCACAAAATAATGATCCATAGTCTTTTTGATTCATGATTCATAGTCTTCAGCGGGCCACTTGTGATTGATTTCATGACACAATGCTTCGGGCCAGTTTAAATTTAGGAATTTGATCCATATATAAGGCGCACCGGACTATAAGGCGCACTGTCGGCTTTTGAGAAAATTTTAGGTTTTTAGGTGCGCCTTATAGTCCGGAAAATACGGTACACACAATTATAGGATTGTTAATTTTGCGGTTGAATAATAGTCACCTCTACTTTTAATGCTTGTTGATGAAACCAAGACAGTAAAAGCGTCATAAATACAGTTACTTTTTTCCCATTTGAGCAATTCAAATTCAAAAGAAAAGAAAAATAATGACAATAGTTACTGTCACAGTTGTCCTTCCTGTTCCACTTGACACCAACTTAACATGTATGTTCATATCCTTTCACCCACTGTAGATGCGGCCTTAATCCTCTGATGTCACACAGACTTGACCCACATGTTTGTTTCTTCTCACAATAACCTGATATTTGTACATTTTTGTACAAGTTGTAGCATGTTTTCATATGTCTTCATTATTGTATGTATACGTTTAATCTATGGTATTGATGAGCATTTCCTGTTGACATAATTGTGTCAAACGAGTAGAAGACTCCAGATGTTTACTGACAGATGTCACTCTCATGCAACCATTAAATCTCTGCAACTATTAAATCTCTGCAATGCTTTGCTCTGGTTTACAGTAGGCCTCAAATGAGAGGGTTGATTTAATCATAAAGATACGCATGCATTCACTATGCTTTTGATGATTTTGAGTTGGTAGCTAACGCATTCAGCTATGATGAGCTCTGGTGCGCGCTAGCTTTTTGGTGCACGCTAGCTCCATGTAACTTTTAGTTTGTAAAGGACTATTGTGATGTTTCCCTTTGTTGTTTTTTTTTTCCCCTCGGCAACAGTGAGGTCCCACCGAGATCACTGTCGCAACAATTTGACGCGATTGGCGATTCTCTTTGTTGTCAACTCTTGTCTCTGAGCAACTGAACAAACTAGCGTACTACAATTATCAAATTTTCAACAAGCTCTAAACCAGGGTTGTCAAACTCATTTTTTTTCACGGGCTGCATTGTAGTCATAATTTCTTTCTCAGGGCCGTTATGAATAAATGTATGAACACCTCATTTCAAATCAGACTGGTCAAATATTTCCCAATTTGTTTTTTTTAAAGTGAAGACAATTTGCAATTTTAGTAATGACACACGAATTTGATGCACAATTTGTCTTTGCGGGCCACATAAAATGATATGGCGGGCCGTATCTGGCCCCCGGGCCTTGAGTTTGACACCTGTGCTCTAAACGCTTTATATTGTGTACTTTTATTATTAATAAGATTAATCTTTGACTGTAAATTCGAGGCAGAGAATTGTTATGGCCACCTCAGACTCATGCAAATCTCAGGCGGCTAAACAAAGATGGCTAATCAAGACACAATATGCAAAAGATACATTTAAGTTTGGTTTGTACAACACACAGGATGATGGCTTTCTACCACGATTGTGTTTATCCCTCTACTAGTAGTATCTGGCTACAGATGTTTCACGCAATCAAAGAAAGAGCCCCATAGGTCAGAGAGGTGCTCATGGGATTATGTTTTATGTCTACATGTAACCAGAGCGATGTCACAGATTAAATTACCCTGTAATCACCATCTGACCTATAAAATATGCAGTTGTGGTGACTAGAGGAACAGACTGACCTAGACTTTCATTGTTAAATCCTTCAAGTACTAAAAAAGGAATCTCAAGGATACAAAGGAATGCATTTTAGTATTAGCGCACACACAATGTGTATTAATCGTCTACTTTACAGAACAATATGCAGATGTTTTGCATTGCTACAAACTTAACTGTTTGTGGTCCCAAAGTTGCGGTAAAAATTAGCCTTGGCTTCCCTGTTTAAAGTGGTGCCCATGTGAATGTGATAAATTTGGAAAGCAAATTACATTTGGGTTTTTCTGATGGGTGTTTTTAATCAATTGAATGAATTAGAACCAGACAGAACCAATTAGATTTTATGGTCAGGTATTCCCTTTGCCTGTATTATGTTCAATCATGTCCTTCAGCTACTCCCATAACGAACTTTTATTACCAGCCGTTTACACTATGAAGCATCCAAATCATCAATCTTATTTCCAAAACTAAATTTAGACCGTACATATTACAAAAATCATTAATTCATGGTGTTTTGACACTTTAGCGAGGTCATGGAGACATTATAGTGTAATGAAAGAGTGCCCCCTTGTGAGAGAAAAACACTATTACACCACCCTGGAATAATATATTTAAAAATGAAGGCTTGTGTTCAACCACACATTAAAAAAAAAACACTTAAAACAAACAAACAAACAAATAAATAAATAAGACGTGCTGTCATATATACAATGATAATTGGTCACATGATGATCAAATAATGTTAATATTTAAATTGTCACATATACTAGAAACTATTTATTTAATTAATTAATTCTACAAATAACCATTATTGGTATATTTCCATAATGTGTAAGTCAGTGGCAGCAATAATCCCTCGCAAAGCAAAAGTGACTTCAAAAACTGTATACGTACCAGATGGTCTATATAATATTTATCATGTTTATTTATTTATGTGTTATTGAAGATATCAGTCAGACATTTGCTGTAACTAGGGCAAGGAAATTAGAACTATTAACTACTATAATTATCACAACTCAGCTACTTAAAACTACCACCATAGCCTCATGCCCATTCATCATACATGTTGAAAATGTTATTCTTGAACTCTCCATTTTTTTGTCAAGTTACAAGTATCATGAAACCTCTTGCAATCATTCTACACACTTTTGTTGCATCCACTTTTTTCCCACTGCATTGTTACGCATGTTCCATGAATAAGACTCTCGCTGAGCGACAAGTACTGTTTATCAATATAAAATACAATAAAGCAGAATTTTAACAATTTCTTTTTTTATCCACAACAAAATAATCCCCAAAGATTCTTCCAAACTTCCACTGCCAAGTTCCCATAGGATATGACAGGCTGTGGACCCATCAGTAATGCAAATGAGAAATTCCTTCATCCCTCATCATGCATGTGCATCAAAATCATTCTAACACACAGGGATCTGCATGTCTCTGTACTTGGCTGAGGGGCTAAGCTGCCTGGTTAAATCATTCAGGGGGGGCATGTTATCAGACTGCTGTCAGACCGCTCAGCAGTCTCCTCTGGCTGAAGCCTTCGTCCACTTAGATGGCAAAGCTTGGATTCAGCCCACTGTCTGCAGTATGTGTGTGTGGAGGGAATGATGCCACATTATATCCAATTTGTCACAAAATGAGATTGTCAATTTCATTCAGGATTTACATGTGTCAATGTCTGGCAAAATATTGTGCTTTTTTTTGGTTTCCATATCTGCGTTCCTGCTTCTTATCCACAATTCAGTACAGTACAAGCTTGAAATAAACCAGGGTCATGTGATCATCCACTATAAAAATAAAATGTCCCGACAGCAACTAAAATCTCTTAATATGACATGTTTTACAAAAATAATAAATCCCCTGTAAATCTATTTATATTCCCATTTATACATTTCATAAACTAAATAGAAATAATTATTTTTTTCTTTTTATAACATTTGACTGAAACTAAAGATTACATAAGGTCATTATAAAATAAAATAAAATTTAAAAAATCAATCCTATTTTTGCAAAATCTCATGTTGCACGCCAACGGGTGAACCTACGAAAAGTTGTTTGATTACATTCAACCAACAGCTACTACAGTCATTGCAAGTGATGTAATGGATACTATCAGAAGTGGACATTGTCCGTCAGTCCCTGAGTTTCCGTCAATGACCCACGTGGGCCCAGTCTGTCCCTCGTAGGCAAGAAGTCAATCTTGAGAACATAATTTCCATGTCACACATAAGTGTAAAGAAAAAAAAAAGAACAGAGACACACAAGCGCACAAAATGGTGATCAGTCAAATAAAAACAATGCGGGAAACGTAGTTGCGGTCTGTGGGACCAAAAAGTAAAGTTAACTATATAATAAGAAAATATGAGTTATCAATCGATTTACCTAAACAGCTACACAATTTTATATAGTACATATCTGACATTGCGAAATATTTATTATACTTTATATTAATCAGATAAAATAAATGTTTCACAAAGCTGTGATAACTGATGAACTATTGCTAAAAAAACGTTTGTAAGCATTTTTTTATGATACACTTGTCTATCCAGCATCTCTCACTAGAGGGCAGTCGTGTGTTATTGGGGGGCATTTTGAATTGAACAGTGAGTCATAACAAAGGTGGGTCTTCCATTAAAATGGTCAATGAAGAAAGGAGATCTTTTAATTTTATGGCCTTTTGATATAACTTAATCGCAGTACTTTAGATAAAAAAAAATGATTGTCATTCCCAACGAAAACTAAATCAGACAATGTTAAAGGTCCGAATTTCAGCACGGTTTTTGTGTAGATATCTACAGTCGCAAGTCTTCCACTGGCCAGACGATGCTTCCATGCTATCAAGTTGCTCTTGTCCATCCAATTAATTCTTACCCACGACCAGTCTCATCTCCTCTGACATGGCAGGACAGGGCCGGGCCGTGATGGATTTGACATTAACGGGAAATGAAGCTGGGGCGATGCGACGCCCCAGTCCAATAGTGGCATTTGTCACTGGCCTGGTCATGCAGATTGGTCCAGCCTAGCTCAATGACTAAGATTAATGATGACGGTGGCCCTGTCTTTGTCTCCCTCCGTGGCTTCCCTGAGCACTGCTCAGTCTCCAAACACCACGACCAGTCTCACATTAACCACACACAACATGCACCTTGCTATGTAAATCATACGCTCGTGTATGATTGGCTGACAGCAAGATTAAGTTAATTAATCCTGAATATGACTTCAAGTGAACCATATCTTTAATATAGGTGTTCTATAGGGGAGGGGGGGGATGTTTTGTCTATTAGATTGGTTGTACAGTATTTTTGGTGGGGCCAGGTTTGTAATAAAGAAATGGAATAACCTTAAGCATCATGCACCAGTGCACAGAAAATGGCTTTTCCCTGACAGATGAGGTAGCCCGGGCAGTCTCAGATGGATGGGGGGGGGGGATTGGGCCGCTTGTATAAGACTTCAGGGATGCAGCACATTCCCCTGGTCATCCATCATTGGGTGACACATCCACTTACATCTGCACCACACATACATACAGATGTAATCCTCTGATTGATCAGCAATCTAGTGATTCGAACACAGTGCACGCTCAAGCCTGCAGTCTCTCCCTCGGACGTTCTCTTCTGTATGCTGTGTATGAATGCATGTGTGATTTAATAGGCATTAAGGTGAAAGCTAATAGTTAAAGTTCAGGTGAATCATATTTTTCCTTAAATGTTCGATCACAGAGTCAAAAAACAGCGACTATAGAGAAGATTAGCAACTATTTGCTAAGCCTTTGTCACTGTTTGGAAGCGATAAGGAAAGCAGAAATATAGTTCTATTTAATAAAGAAATGATATTTGCAAATTACCAAAACGAGGAAAATGAAGGTGACTACTGTTAAACTTTTGGATTATAAGATGTTTTTGTTGTTTTTCTTTTGTTCTTTTGTAGTTTTAATATTCTCACTTGGAACTAAGTGATGGATAGGGGTAGGACATGATAACCTTAGGCTTCTTCCTACTCCTTTTCGAATAGTGATATATATATATATATATATATATATATATATATATATATATATATATATATATATATATATATATATATATATATATATGCCAGCAATTTTAATTATCATTCATTTTTTTAAATATTTGAACATTTAGTAGGCTGTGAGTTAAAAATTAGTTACTATATATATATTTATTTATCTATTTTTTTACTTGTTTTTATTCTTTAAATCATGTTCGAAATAAAGATTCATTCATTCATTTATTCATGCATTAGAAATGCAGGTCCAGAAAGTAAACACCGTGCCACAGTATGGCTTTAGCCACCGATCTCGGCAGGTAAACCCCAAGTACAAAAAAATCTGTATTTATCAAACGTGCGGACACCTGTCATACACACAGTAAGTAATCACTGTGTTGATAAATTTTATTTGTTCTAAACTTTCTGTATACGTAGTTTGGATATTGAATGAGTGATAGAATTTGTTTTTAATTCAATAATTAAAAAAAATAGCTTTGACGTGAACTCATTAACCCCTATGTACCACAATTACGGTGAGAAAATAAGCAAAGTTGGATATGAAATAGTAATTAAATAAGAAACATATCAATAAAATAGTAGATTTAAGATCTACCTACCTTGACATTGATGAATGCGAAGGTGGAGAAGAGGTGCGGGGGGGGGAGTGCCGCCCCCCCTTCAACATTTCACTCCATACATTTTTTAAAAGTGCATGCACATCTGTGTGAGAGAAATATTTACAATATCACAAAAATGTAAAGGCAATATATAATAATATTTGAAAAAAAAGTTATACGCTAAAATGCTTTAGCCCATAATTAGAAGTTGCTTTCATGACGTTTATACGTACAAATAATTTTGACACACAAATACAATAAATACAAACAAATACAGACCAATTTCTGTAACTTTGCATTGGTGATGCATGAACTGATGATCCCCCCCGCCCCCCACTAGTTAGTGTCACGTAACATAAACCAGTAACAAACCCTGCTAACTAACAAGCAGATAACTATAATAATGGCTTTGGATGACTTTTTTTAATCCTATTTCAGAGCAAGCACAATCCTTGGGAAATAAATGATTCTTTTTTAATTTTTCCAAAATGGTGAACCAACCCCTTGTTCAATTCATGCAGATCAGAACAGGGCACACACTACAGCTGCTACTGCATGGATGGAGGAGTCATTATCTTCTTTGCATATTTGTAGACCAGTCATGCATTTGCTGAGCACATGCCAGATGCTGTTGGAGTCATCTGCCCAGCACACACCCTGCTGTGAGGAACTCAACTTCCTCGCTTCTGTCATTCTCTCGCTCTCATTTTCCAGTGCCATGTGCAATGCAGAGACCGGGAGGATGACATTGTCTCGATTGGTCTGCAGGAGAAGGTACACAATGACGCCTGCCAAGAGGACCCAAGGGATGAGTCCTAATGTGGCTAGGGTGGTACAGCAGAGAGTTCCCTTTGTCCCATGGGTTTAGGAATGTTGATTAAACATGTGCTCAGCCTTGGATATTGAGTAATTGGTTGAAGAGCAAATGTCAAGTGTTTGTTAATTTCAGTGTTATGCATTGGTTTATAGTGTGTGATCAGTGGAGGGCGGTGAGCTGAAGCTTCATGATGCATGACCTGAGCTTTGATTAACACACACCGTCATGATTTGTGTTTTTGTTTGTCTTTGTTTTGACAATGGAATTCTTTGCAGTTAGTATTATTTTGCTTGTAATGTGCTCTAAATGTGAACCCTGTGATTGTTGTACGACTCCCAGACCAGACAGTCCAATCTAATGAGCATCATCTCCATCTCGGTTTGCTAACTGAGGCTTCCAGCTCCCCTTTGTGTGCCTGGACATGTGTCTAACTGAATGATGAATGACCCTGTTTCTCCTCATATAATTGGCTCCTTGCTGCTTGGCCTGAGACTGGCTGCATGTACGCTGGGCAGCCACCTCCATCTGTCAATCACCAACCTGCTGCTGCCTGCCTGTACCTCTGATAGCTATGCTAATGCACAGCCCCTGAGTCTCATTGGCTGAACCTTTGCTGGTCCAAGCTAATCCATTAAAGCTGTGACAGTAATAATCTCTCCCCAAACACAGGGTTCCCCGTGTGCTAAACGTTGTTTGACCGTTACTGTCACATTGCTCTT